>NC_136935.1:44019161-44301661 GCF_949987615.1 Pollachius pollachius
GTTTTCACACACTGCTGCTGGTATTTTGGCCCATTCCTCCATGCAGATCTCCTCTAGAGCAGCGATGTTTTTGGGCCTTCGCTGGGCAACACAGACTTTCAACTCCCTCCAAAGATTTTCTATGGGGTTGAGATCTGGAGACTGGCTAGGCCACTCCAGGACCTTGAAATGCTTCTTACAAAGCCACTCCTTCGTTGCCCGGGCGGTGTGTTTGGGGTCATTGTCATGCTGAAAGACCCAGCCACGTTTCATCTTCAGTGCCCTTGCTGATGGAAGGAGGTTTTCACTCAAAATCTCACGATACATGGCCCCATTCATTCTTTCCGTCACACGGATCAGACGTCCTGGTCCCTTGGCAGGAAAACAGCCCCAAAGCATGATGTTTCCACCCCCATGCTTCACTGTAGGTATGGTGTTCTTTGGATGCAACTCAGCATTCTTTCTCCTCCAAACACGACGAGTTGAGTTTTTACCAAAAAGTTATATTTTGGTTTCATCTGACCATATGACATTCTCCCAATCCTGTTCTGGATCATCCAAATGCTCTCTAGAAAACTTCAAACGGGCCCGGACATGCACTGGCTTAGCAGGGGGACACGTCTGGCACTGCAGGATTTGAATCCCTGGCGGCGTAGTGTGTTAGTGATGGTAGCCTTTGTTACTTTGGTCCCAGCTCTCTGGAGGTCATTCACTAGGTCCCCCCGTGTGGTTCTGTGATTTTTGTTCACCGTTCTTGTGATCATTTTGACCCCACAGGGTGAGATCTTGCGTGGAGCCCCAGATCGAGGGAGATTATCAGTGGTCTTGTATGTATTCCATTTCCTAATAATTGCTCCCACAGTTGATTTCTTCACACCAAGCTGCTTACCTATTGCAGATTCAGACTTCCCAGCCTGGTGCAGGTCTACAATTGTGTTTCTGGTGTCCTTTGACAGCTCTTTGGTCTTGGCCATAGTGGAGTTTGGAGTGTGACTGTTTGAGGTTGTGGACAGGTGTCTTTTATACTGATAAGGAGTTCAAACAAGTGCCATTAATAAAGGTAACGAGTGGAGGACAGAGGAGCCTCTTAAAGAAGAAGTTATAGGTCTGTGACAGCCAGAAATCTTGCTGGTTTGTAGGTGACCAAATACTTATTTTCCACCATAATTTGCAAATAAATTCTTAAAAGAGTGTGTAGGCGACAATGTGATTTTCTGGATTTTTTTTTTCATTTTGTCTCTCATAGCTGAGGTTTACCTATGATGAAAATTACAGGCCTCTCTCATCTTTTTAAATGGGAGAACTTGCACAATTGGTGGCTGACTAAATACTTTTTTGCCCCACTGTATATTTATTTATATTTATATATTTTTATAGATGGTGCATGGCCTCCTCCAAGCGGCCAGGAGAGGATCCAGGATTCGGAGGGTCCTTTGGGGCGACATTCACTGAGCAAAAGTAAGAAGGATAAGTAAATCAAGAACCCAAATGCCCAAGTGTGTGTGTGTGTGTGTGTGTGTGTGTATGTGTGTGTGTGTGTGTGTGCGTGTGTGTGTGTGCGTTGTGACTTCACTCCACTCTTGTCAACAGAACAAAGAGCAACTGTGGCAGCAGCCTGAACCATCCTTGCACTGTCCCTCCTCCATTTTCTCTCTCTCTCTCTTACACACATACACTCACACACACATACACACACACACACACACACACACAAACACACACAAACACACACACACACACACACACACACAAAGACACACAAAGACACACAAATACACACACACACATACAAAGACACACACACACACACACACACACAAATTCACACACAATACATTAATTTAGCAGATGCTTTCATCCAAAGCAAAGCTTTAACCATGGAAACACAACCAAGAAATTGAAAGAATCATGATACAATTCATCATAAGGAACCGTTTTCTCTCTTTCTCTCTCCCCCCCGCCCCCCCCCCCCCCCCCCCCCCCCTTATCCCCAACCACCATAGGGATTGTATTTGTATTTATTTATGCTGAAATCCCCCGGGCGAAACTCTTCCCTGGGAACTTTTGGTTGCCATGGAAACGGCAGAATTCCCGGAGCAATGCAGAAAGCAGCTGGCATGGAGTAAAGAACTTGAAAACCCGCGATGAAGATAAAGAGGTGGATTGGGGGGGGGGGGGGGGGGGGGGGGGGAAATTAAGTCCATTAAGTTCAGTAAAATACTTTTGGGGTTTTCTTGCTGCAAAGATACAAGTCACCATATAATTGAAGCCTCAATGTTGGCAACAATCTATTCTTTAAAAAAAAGAACCCTAACAGAGATAGATAGATAGACAGAAAGATAGATAGATAGATAGATAGATAGATAGATAGATAGATAGATAGATAGATAGATAGATAGATAGATAGATAGATAGATAGATAGATAGATAGATAGATAGATAGATAGATAGACAGATAGACAGATAGACAGATAGATTGATTACTGAAATATTACTTACCAAGTAATAGACACAGAAGATCTAAGCAGACTAAAAGTTTCCGCTTGGACAGTGCCTGTCCGGTCAAGTCGCAGAATCTCCTGCCAATTCCATGATCCATCCCAATGCCTTTATTCTCTGCTGGTTTGATCTGTAGATCCTGGTTTGTGACAAGGACGGAGACACTTCGCTGCCCAAATGCATCCAACATGATGACGGTGAGTGTGTACTGTACAGAAGGGGAGGTGATGCTGTTAAAAAACTCACTTGATTTGGCCTATTCAATGCATTCGCCGCAACGAGAAACTTCGACTGTCGCCTTTGATCTACCCAGACAGTGAATGGGTGCGGACTTAATCCAAAATGGAAAGGCAAGAAATAACGCTGAGGTAACGCGATGCCATCTCAAATATACTCCATGAGCAGCGACAGCAGAGAAGTGTCACGCGTTTGAATCGCAATACACACATTCCAAACAATCCTTCTCGACTCTTATTGCAGAGTACAGTCACCCCCAAGGGATGTAGGGACACGGTGTGACGGAGACGTGAAAACGTAGTTGCGCAAAACTTTCTTGGACGCGGGACCTCCGCAAGAGGGGGTCCTAACAGCGGGCACAGGACCTGCATGCGTGCTGGTATGTTGTCAAAGCCTCTCTTAAGGCTCTCATTTTGTTGGAGCTTTTTTTTTTTTGCGTGTCTTTGTTGGACTGTGTGTCTCTAAATATTTCAAACACGGAGATGCCGTCTTTTATACTTTCAGATGTGAAACACAAATCAGCAGTCAGCACCTGTCGAGCGGAAATTGGAGAGGGGAGGACGTCATCCGTCACCAACTCGTCATCATCATCTCGGATGGACTCATAACGCCGCAATACGTTGGAGAGCGGCGCGCGATACATATATGGCGCTGGCTGAGCCCGTGTTTTTGTTTACCTCCTGCAGAGCCCGTCTCTGTAGCGTGTTGTTTTTGTCTGTCTGTTCAAGAGCCCGTCTCGGAGACGTGGGGTTACGATTTCCAGAAATTTTCCACATAATATCAGCTTCACTGTGGACATTTGCCAAGCGGCAATGCGTTCTGCAGTGTTTGGAAGTGTATTCACTGTATACTGGATCAATCAACTAAATCGTTTTCAACTTCATATTCGATACACATTGATTTCATTGATTGATTTGGATTTGCAGGAAGCCGTGAGGGTGTGGCGATCACGGTGTGGGACTTGAATAGGTAAAAGTTAAGAGGTGAAAGGGATTCCTCCCGTCATATTAGCGGACCGTTACGCACCACGGGCCGCTTGTTCCTTGCGATTAATTTCCCCAGAGGTGAAATCAAAGAGTTTTCGTTTTAGTTACAGTCCCTTTTCTTCGTGGCATCACGGAGAGCCCACTTCCTCTTCTCTTGTGATATCGAGGTAGTTTCTAACGACTAATGGAAAAAACATCCGTGAGATAGTTGCATCAATTTACACAGACACACGCACACACACACGCGCGCGCGCACACACACACACACACACACACGCACACACAGTCACAGCCACAAACTCACACACACACAAACACCTCCAATCTCCCACAGCAGATGTCATTTATGTATTTAAAATACGTTGAACGAGTGACGTGAGAGGGGAACAGGGAAGCAGAGACAGAGTGTGAGGGAGAGAGCGGGGGAGAGATTGAGAGAGACAGAGAGTGAGTGATAAAGAGAGGGAGACAGAGAGTGCGTGATAAAGAGAGAGAGACAGAGATCAACTTATTGTGTAGTCATTTAGTTCTCTGACTCTAGAGAGAAACTTTTAACTTCCCTAAAAAATCCTTCCCTGTGACCAACACGTCACAGGACCACAGAAAATCCAGCCAGAGAGGCTAACTGTTCTCGGTTTATTTGTAAATAGTACACATTCCGAGGGCGTTGAAAGTGGTACTGCATCCACCGGCCTTCTTTAATCAATCATACCCTCCAACACCAGGGTGGCCCGCTGCATACACATGGGTTTATTCATTCGATCATGTGATGCTGTACAACTTTGAAGTTGATTGATGTATAAAGCCCCTTAAAATACCAATAAATAAATGTTTTGGTGTAAACAAAGTTTAAACAGAGTTTACATCAAGGTGCATGCAAAAAGAAAAACTCCCAACTAGCCTTCCTTAATATTTGTTTTGTTATTTGGTGTGTAGGCCTATAGCATATATAAAGGACTAGGCCTATATATATATATATATATATATATATATATATATATATATATATATATATATATATATTAGTGCTGTCAGTTTAACGCGTTATTAACGGCGTTAACGCAAACCAATTTTAACGGCGTTCTTTTTTTATCGCGCGATTAACGCTCTTTTGGCTTGGCAAACGTAGTTTTTTCACCTGCTGTCTAGCAACAACTAGTCACATTAGAAAAACTACAGCACCATACCGGATCTAGCTACACCGGAAACAAAACAATAAGCACGCCGCACGAACTTGTTGGGGCAAGCAAGGATACGGATCGGGTGAAAAACTCCTTAAAAGTGTGTGTGTTTGTGTGTCACTCTGTTCGAGCCTGCACGAGAGTTCAATGTCGTCATTAGCTGTAACGTCTTTCTGACCAATCGCAGTTCAAGGCCCACCTGGGCTGTACCACTTCGGGAGGGGCCTCTCAGTTACTCCCCTCTAGACAAAATTGACTTGGTTGCGACGTTGACAGTTTGTGATTGTTATGGCTGTTGAGTGAGTGAGAGGTTGCGGGCGCACAGCTCAGGCTGCCGGACGGCGCTGCAAGGAACTTTTATAAACGCAATATTGTTATCCCGCAGTAATCAGCCCCGAAACGTTAACGGCCCACCGGGAATTCTCCCGATTACCACTCCGCCACCTTGTGTGTGTGTGTGTGTGTGTGTGTGTGTGTGTGTGTGTGTGTGTGTGTGTGTGTGTGTGTGTGTGTGTGTGTGTGAGAGAGAGAGTGTGTTGGCGTTATTCGATAGCCTGATAATGTGTATAGGCCTATGTACGGTAGGAATATTCATACTGGTTTAAATAATAAATGTTATAGTATTTCCCATCTTTGCTGAGCAAGACTTTTGTTCGAAAGTTCAGTGATTGAAACAAATAAAAGCCTAGGCTATTGAAGTTTTACGGTAGGCCTACCACTATCATGCACCTGTCAAGTGGACCGGGTTGAATTCACTGCGGGTCTCTCTTCTTATATCCATCTTACTGAAGATGTTTTATTACTGTCCTTGTCAACACTCTCTGATCTCACTCAAAGGCTAGCAGTCAACCCCCGCTAGCAGGCTAGTATTCAGAATAGAAGAAAATGTGCGATTAATCGCGATTAACCGCGAGTTAACTGACATCAGTGCAATTAATCACGATATTTTAATCGCTTGACTGCACTAATATATACATATTCCATCCTCAACATATCTGCTTTCGTTTTCCACCGCACTCCCCTACATCCTCACGGTTGCGCCACTGCAGGGAGAGAGTTACGGAAAGCCTTCTCTCGTCTCTCATCACATGAGCGCGGAGCGGAGGCGACGAGAGGGAAACCCGTGACTTCCTCCTTTTTCCTCCGTCCTCGCATAAAAGTCAGCATGCTGCACCTGGCTAACCGAGAACAGAAGCTTACAGTCCAGAGGAGACAACAATTCTATCATCTGACGTGCAGCTGAAGATATCCTCACAGGCTTTGGGTTTATTCTGGCTGAGTAGAGGTCTACGCTCACTGGACTAATTTGCTGTGCACGTAAAAGAAGAAAGAAGAAAAATAAAAAATGATCATGGATGTCGAAAGTCTCAGAAATAGTGGAAGTTCACGTGTGAGGTGCCTGGACGTGTTTCTGGTTGTTTCCATTGTGTTGCTGTTCGCGGCGGTCGGGGTGCTGACGGTGGGACTCTTCTTTGGGATGAAGGCTGAGACAGCGTTCAGCCCTCAGCCCTACGCCTCTGATGTCGGGGACAAGGTCGGTTCTCTTATTCCACATGCACGTTTACACTCGACCCCCTTCTCCCCTCGTATGTTGTTAACATTATGAACTCGTTTCTAATTCTGTGTTGGTATTATTCTATCCTGTCAACAGATGCAGAACGTTGCCTACCTGCAACCAGACTCCCGTAAGTCTCCACATTTGCTCCATCTCTCTATATTTCTTATCGCACGGGGCTGGATGGTTTATGTCTTTCTTGATGAAAGTTAATTATTTCCAATACATAGGCTGTTATTTACCTTTTATGTACTATACATATACACATGTACCATATTAATGCATATAATAATATTGTATGCATACAATAACATCATTAATTTTATCATTTGTTTATTTAATTATATTTACCCATGTTTTAATTCGTTGATCAATAAAGGCTTCCAACTAACTTAATAACTAACTTGACAATTGAATATGACTAACCACGATCTTCCGATCTTTCCACATTGCAGCCAACCTGAAGAACGGCACCATGCGGTGGACGGCTGTAAGCCGCGGAGCGGGGAACTCCGTGGGAAGCCTCTTCGTCTTCAACCCGAGCCACCACTCTATCAGGACGACGCGGGACGGCCACTACTTCATCTACATCGACCTCAAGCTCACCTGCTCAACGTCCGAGTGCGACGCCGGTCGGTTCACCATGAGCTTCGGTGACCGCCTCACGTGCACCTTCGAGCTGCCTCAGTGGAAGGAAACAACCCCCGTCTACCAGAAGTGCTGGCAGGTGACCAGGATGGACAAAGAGACGCGGTTGGTCACTCAGATGACTGCCGAGAAGCAGCTGTACAAATGGACGATCGACGTGGCCGCTTCCGAACAGGGGATCTACCTTGTGGGTTAGGGTGACCCACCAGTGCACTGAGTGAACCACCATTGGACTGAGTGACCCTTGACCCACCAGTGGACTAGGTGCTCCACTCAAGGAGGACGGCCAAGGCCAGTTGAGGATTTACTTTTTGGTGGTCTAATAACGGTGCAAGAGGTCACAGCCTCCGGACGATTTGAACCAGAACACTGAAAGAAAGGCCCTAATAAGCTGTAAGTATCGGGACAGTGGCCATCAATCCAACAAGTTTTATTAAAAAAAGAAAGAAAAGATAATGCTACAGAGTAGGCCTATCGTAGGCCTATTGCACCTGATGTTGGTTCAGTAGTTTGTTCATTAGTTTGCTATTTATTGATTTAATTTATTAAATATATGTATGTATTCCTATATGCACGCGGGTATTGCGTATGTGTGTTTATCAAGCTATTTCGTATAAGAAATGTTTTTGGATCTAGATAACACTACATTAGTGTTGATGTGCAGTGCACTGCAATTGTTTGTTGGGTTGTGACCTAATATTTCTGTTTTTAATTTGTAATAAGACATTGTCGAGCTTAGACTGGGGGCGTGCATTAATGATCCATCTAAGTTTATGATACAATATTTAATATTTATCTATTTAGGGGACAATCTAAAGCAATGTGTTGCTTTGGGCCATCTGTTCTGAGAGAATTTACGTCCTATGGACAAACTGGTATACGTTGAGGTATCAACGTAAGGTATTCCATATTTGGAATGGAAATAGGCCTACATTTGTTATGTAAAAAATATACAGTTGATGTGTGATGTGGCTAACTGGAAATGAAATGGTTGGAAATCTGAAAATAAAAGGTGTGAATGTTTCCTGCTTAAACCACATCCTGTTTGCTATGATCTGCATTGTGGTTTAGCTACCCGACTATCCCCCCCGCTCGCGTACGGCCCTGCGACTATCCAACCTATCTGTGTCGTACACCCATGGGCGTAATTTCCACTGGGGACGGGGGGACATATCCCCTTCTCTTTTCAAAATCCCGTTTGTGCCCCCCCCCCCCCCCCCCCCCCCCACAAAAAAGAAAAAAGTTTTTACTGTTTGGCCAGCCGTCAGATTCTGGTTGAGTATGTGAATTGAGCTGCTGATTGTAAGGCCCTGATATATAAAAAAATAAAAATTGCCGCGGACACGGACAGCCTGCCTACGCGGTTCTATAGTAGGCTACATTTTGGCGTCTGTGGACTCGGAGTCTCGGACGTGTTCCACCACGCATGCGCACTTGAAAAATTGCTCACTGAATGAAGAGGCTTCGCAGGGTTTTTCATAAAAATTAAACGCCAACAGCAGTTCAATTTAATGTATTTCGTTGGAGAGGGGATGGAAAGAAAGAAAGGACATGAGAGTTGGTTGATTAGTGGTTGTAGCAGCATGCTGTGTGTGTGTGTGTCTGTGTGTGTGTGTGTGTGCGCGTGTGCCTCTGTCTCTCCCCCAATGTCTCTCTCTGTTCGTCTCTCTCTCTCTCTCTCTCTCTCTCTCTCTCTCTCTCTCTCTCTCTCTCTCTCTTTCTTTCTTTTTCTCTCGTTCTTTTTGTCATTGTGGCAAGAGCAGACATTTACACTTTTATCTTCCCCAAACAAAAAAGGAAGCTTTTTGTTATTAAAGCCATTAATCCTATATTTGGAACATGAACACAGGAAATGTATTTGTTTCAATGCCCAGGTGGCAGTGTGTACAGACACGTTACTCTCTTGGTTTCCAGTTTTAAAAAGTGGTCTTTCTTGTCTTTCTATTTCCAGTTCATGGTCGCTGATTCGGTATTTTGTTAACATTTGTTTTTCTTTTATATGTTTTTGTTTTGAGATACTCTGCCAATTGTGTCTCTGTTCAGGGCCTGATAATGTTAGATCACCTTTAAAGGAGGAAAATGATTATATCAGTAGCTTTTGTTCACTGACCTCTGTCCATACGATAATTGAATAAAGAAATGTTCTTTATATTAAAAGTTTGATTCATTTTGATTATGTATATTTATTCTGGCAGGGTTAGGGTTATATGTGTCCATCCGACTACACATGCCTGTTAAAAGCTGGTTGAGGGTGTGTATCCTAATCTGCTCTGTTCCTATATTCAGTTACCGTAGAGGAAGTGAACGGAGGAGGGTTGCACATTAACAACTATGGGTGTGCGCGTGCATGAGTGTGTATTTAACTGCCTTATGCTTCTCCCTTGTGTGTGATAAATAAAATGTGTATTTGTAATAGCACATACAATTTCAAGGTTGTATTACATTATTTATTTTTTATTCATTTAAAATACTTTCGTCAAGTAATTTAGACACAACATAACGTATCCTACAACATGATCCTAAACCTGCATAGCAGCAAATGTTTTACAAATGAACACTTAAAGGCAGCATTTGACTATATTATCAAGCACAAAATATCCAGTATAATAATAATAATAATAATAAAACAATAATAATCATAATCATAATGTTCATAGTAATCATAGACCTGTCAGCCAGTATTGAAATTTAAGGTACTGGATGACTGCACCTGCATCTATATCAGAACAGGTATATTCCATATTTCCCCTTACTCATCTCTGAACAATCAGGGCATCTTTTTCATGTATGGTTCAAAAGGTTAGGCAGAGATTGAGGAGGTGCTTTTTGGGGGGTTTGTTTATTTCCAAATCCCGCTCTCATCTACTCTCTTCCGACCCCTCTCTTAACAACTCTCAAATCATACTTATAGCAATCTTTAAATCAACCCAAACCATGTTGGGTGAATCATACTATTTCATGAGTCATCAAATAAATATACAACAATTATTCGTATAACATAAAGGCTCCCATATAATTCACATTGTTGAACAGTTTCATGGCCTTATTCTCAAGAGTTACATAAACCTCATCCTTAGGTACCAGATGGAAGATACCGCCCAGAAAGATTTCCTTATCAGTGGATCTCCCATCACGAGGGCAGCTGAACCTGCCATCGGTGGGAAAGAAGCAGAAGATGATGTAGCAGGATACGTGCATGACCCACATCCTGCCAAATCAGAGTTACCAGGCAGCCAAAAACACATGCACACGTACACACACATTATTGCATCACAGACACAAACACACACACCGGAAAGTAAATACTCTTACTGGAAAGGAAGGGATTTAGCTTCTTCTTTTTTGGGCATTTTTCTGTTTCTTGTATCAACACTAAAAACATGTTGGAACAAGCTATTAAATGGTGTCAAGCATTGACCTTTGTCAACTATTTATTAGAAAGAAAAATACATATTTTGTATTTTTAGCATTTCTATATATGAGAGTGAGGCCTCAATATGTTTAAGTATTTTTCGGTAATTGTGGATTGCATACCATAATAAACTAAAGATTAAAAAAATGGAGTCACCATTGCATGGAATATATAATAAACAGTTTAACAGGGTGTTTTTTTGGGACATCTTGTCCAATATCATCCAATATTACATATCTCTGGGGTAGAAAATGAAGTTCTTCTGACCAGTGAGTGAAAGGCCTATTGTTATGGAACAATTGTTGATGCACAGATAAACGTAACTTGATTCACAACGGGTGATTCACAACGGGTTTCCATATTTCAGAAAAAATAATAAGAATCACAACGCTCTATATACATTTTGCATTATATTATATATACATATAATAAGAGCTGAAAACCATTTTACCTTGTAGTTTACAACTTTGCAGGAAAGGACTCGATAACTAACAAACAAGCAGGAAGTGTCTCAGACAAGAAAGCAGCATTGAAGTCATTCTAGAAAGAGGTAGGCTCACCTATTAGAACGCAACAGTTCTATTGGTTTATGGTATCCAACTGTGTTCTTCATTAACTTCATGAGCTGGAAGGATGTGCATCCCTCTGACAGATCTAGGTACACTTTGGAGTACAAGTAATAGAATCCTTTCTTTGGGACCATTAAGTGTCCATCTTCGTAGTCCATCTGGGAGGTGAAGGTGGCAGTGGAATTAATATAACTCCAATGTATGATGCCTTTGTTAAGACTGGTGGAGCCTGATGTTGAGACAAAAAGAGAGACAATTTGTGTGAGTGTGTGAGTGTGCATTATACGTTTGTGTGTGCTGTAAGTGTGTGAGGGTGTGATTGTGTGTGTATTTGTGTGAGTGTGTGAATGTGTGTGTGTGTGTGTGTGTGTTGTACATTGGTTTGAGTGTGTGCGCGTGCGTCTGTATGTGCGTGCGGGTCTGTGTGTGTGTGTGGGTGTGTGTGTGTATGCGTGTGTGTGTGTGTGTGTATTCCTTCTGACCGAGGAGGTGTGCAGAGGGCTTTTGTTGAGTCTTTGGATGCTCCCCCGTAGCCATTGGTAGGTTATCTGTGTTATCACAAGTTAACAAAGATCTCATAATAAATCAATAATCAATAAATATCTGATTTATGAATTAATAGGTCATCCGACAGACACTAGTTAAAGCATCCATAGACTTAGACTGTACCTTTATCTCCAATTTGACTCATGGTGGTACCAACCTGTCAGAATGAAGATTACAATTAGGATGTTCATAGAACCAAGTGCCAAGCACTAACAATTTTTAGGTTAACCCATTCCCCATAAAACAATGATAGTTAGGATAAGATGCTTCACATTGCTAAGTACTAGCATTTTGGGACGTGCAACATACAATAAGTGCATACATTAAATACCACTTAATGTACAGGCATCAACATCACAATATTACCGGTAACTCTTCTTACACTAGCAATACACTTGCCCTTGCCACTTAGTAAAGGAAAGGAAAGGTCAGAAAAAATAAAGAAAGATAAATATAGATAAATAAATAAAAATCAGTAAAACATGTTTAAAAGCTATATAAGGAAAATGTAAAATAGTATGACACATAGAGCAAGTTTGGGGAATTCTGTAGAAGAGGAATTAAATTCAATGTCAGTTTCCAAGTTGCGTCACATTTTAAACCCATGCACCTCCCGCAACCTCCAGAGTTCCCCCACACACTCAAACACACACACACACACACACACACACACACACACACACACACACACACACACACACACACACACACACGCATACAAGCATATGCACCCACCCACGCACACACACGCACACACACACACACACACCAATGCCAACCTGGGTTTTGCTGTACAAGTAGTAGATGAAGACTCCCTCAACAAAAACTCCTGACAAAGCGAGGACCCCGAGAAGGAGCAGAAGCGTTTGGATGGTGCTGGGTTTCCTCCTGCGCCTGGTGTTGGGCATGTGAGCATATGGAGCCGGGCTGTCCACCACGAAGAGCTGGGGAAGGGTGTCTGGGCCACCCAATGACATGCCTCCTAATCCCCAGTGCCCTCTGTCTCTCTGTACACCTCCTCTTCCACTGTGCCTCTGAGGAGCACAGGCAATACAAAGTATGAGCTGTGGTACAGTGATGAACCGGCAGTGTTTTACTGTAATACAAATGAGGACGTCAGAATGATGAGTAGCGCCCTCCTGCCACGAAGTCAACCACATGTCGGCCCAGCGATACATTTGATTTGTGGTTAAAATGTTGCAACAAATGGGATGGCTGCAGCTGGCTAGTCGGTGGTTGGAAACCTCTGTCACCAGCTGAATACATAATCATAACTTCTTGGAACATTACCATTTCCCAACACATTCAGTAGTGACATGGTAGTTGTTTTGCAACTCATTCAAAAAAGGTTAAATACAACTCAAACACAATCTTGAAGTGGTGTGGTATTTAAGTCAGTAGAGGCATTACCTTTAATTTGAATATTATATCAAATTTCCCTCTGCACCTCCATTTGATCAATCAGCACTTCCATTGTCCTTAGTATTTTGAATGAAGATTAAAACAAAAAGAGATCTTGTGCCTCCCCTGGCCTTCCTCCGGCTTCACTGGTGAATAACCTGGTAAGATGTTGCCGGCCGATGTGTCCTGCGAGCGGTTGTCAGGTTCCTGTTGACACAATCTCACTCACGAATGCAAGCTCATGCAAGGAGGAAATGTAGCAAACTTCCAACACTGTTTCTCACCGTACGTCTGTGTCTAAATAAGGCCCTCCCTTACAAATCGCTATCAACCATTTGCTGACACTTCCTGTCTCGCTTTCTATTTTTCGTTATCCCTGGTTGATTTTGTTGTATCTTTTGAACAAATGCAACTATTTGCACATTTTCTAAACTAGAAAATGTGTAGAGGTAGAGCACAGACCTGTGCCAAGGAATCGGCTTGCTCATAAAGTATTGCCTTACATATCTCTCCAATCCTTGGACTAGGTCCTACACTGGATAGAAACACTACACTTGGTTCTGGACAATATTCCTTATCCCCTCACTTCTGCAGAAACAACTCCTTTCCACCATCTGATCACTGATCAAGACCAAATAACTTGTTGATGTTAGGAAGAAGGGGCCATCATTGATCCTTATTTTAGGACTGGCCCACCCAGAAGCGGCACATGATAACACAGGGAGGAGATATCAGACCACAACACTGTATCTTTGCAGAGACTGTTTGCAAAGACTGCAGAGAAAATGAGCCTATTTTGTCCAAGATCCTATCCACTGCTAGACTGGGTACCCCCAGCCCTTTCTGCCGGCGATTTGTATTCGCCCTGCAGCAGGGTCTGGAGAGGAGCATTACATTTCTTCCTGCTTCCGATCCGCTTTTTAAGTTACCAAGCTGGCTTTTCCCCCTGGCGCGCTATTGTCTGGTTTAACACAATGACGACAGGGAAGCGACAGCAAGCAGCCAATTGCGTACAGTCATTTGAAATACGCCCGTTGATCAGGCCTCTTTTGCTGAAGAAAATGTCAGCAGCCTCCCTAGACCGAGCTCAATCGTAGATTGAGTTTGGTCTGGCAATAGCCAGGCTAATCCACTGCCTGATTGAGGGGGTAAGGGTTTTATGCTATGCTGCTGACTGTTTGCTGGGGGAGCGGCCTAATCACAGAGGACAAGAAGCAGGCAAACAAGCTAGTCAGGAAGGCTTGTTCGATTAATGGACGGGTCCCTGCAACGCTAGAGGTGATGACATGAGAGCAGAGAATATAAAGGAAGCATTTTTTATTAGCTGGCGTTATAGTTAACAAGCTGTTTTAGCAACCTGCTGGTTATGCCCAGGCTCATCCGTCAGATTCAGGACACACACACACACACACACACACACACACACACACTATAACTACTTGAAGAATTAATTAAAAAATCGAATGATAATCAAACCAGACGATGCCTTAACAAATATATCACATTATATTGACGTTTGAGTTAATTGTACTGTAAACCAGAACGGGATACCCCATTACAAGATAGAGCGTGTTCCGTGGACATCATGTGATCTGAAGTTACAGCGCAGAGGACAGGTTGTTCTCGGAAGCGTCGTGAAGAAGATTGGATACTATTCGGCTTCCGATTGGTTTATGAGAATGAGGGAACGAACCTATCACAGTCGCCGAAAGTTCTGATGCGGAAGAGACGAGAGATGGAGTCGGTTGGCCGTTGGTTGTAGACTAGTTAACGTTATTTATTCTCATTTACGCCATGGATCTATGTTTTGGAAAACGGGAGGGTGGAAAATGCTGTATTTTCCTTTCTATATTGTTACATTCCTGGTTTGGAATGGTGTGTTCTTTCGGACAGACCCAAGACATCGAATTCACCTTCCTCTTGCAAGCCGGAACCACTGAGTGTTTTTTCCAACCCGCTAAGAATAATGGGACGATGAAGGTCGAGTTTCAGGTACGTGTGGTGCTGTGCCTTGGTGCTGGACGCGGGTCTGAGGCTGGACGCTGCTTTGGGGCTGGACGTGGGTCTCATGCCATGATGAACATGTATCGCTATTTCAGGGCAATACGTGGTCGACCGTTCTTTTGCCTAGCAGCTACAAGACAGTTCGTATCCCATCCATCCATCCATCCATCCATCAATCCACTTCAATACATCTGTTTATTCTGCTGACTTCAGCTGCTGAAAAATAAAGGCTTTCCCCTCTGAAATCGAAATAATCGTAGGGTGAGCGATTACGAGGATACTTGGGTTTTTAAGACATCACACTAGTGGTGTGATGTCTTAAAAACCAAAGTAACGAGTGATGCTTTTTTGTAACATTGTTTTTATAGTCCCTGTAATTAACATTCATATTAGTCTTCCTGTTAAACTTTAACGCGGGCAGCTCAGTACATGAATCATTATTACCATACTGTTTATTTAGTGGGAAGGTATAGCCGACTCTGTTCTCTGTGTACTTCCGCTATGGAAATAAACGAGGGCGTGGTTTATATCATGTTGCACCCTTATCTCTTACATAATTACATATGAGTTGTTTACATGTGTCATCATCTTGAATCAACATATTGCATTTTTCTGTTCCTGTGTCACCCAGGTGATCTCTGGAGCAGGTATGGATGTAGACTTCGCCATTCTCTCCCCCCAAGGCTTCCAGCTTATCTCTGAGTTCCGACGTTCTGACGGAGTCCACATGTCCGTTGTACCTCTGACTAACTTCACTTATTGTTCAAAATCACAAATCTAAAGACGTTTGTCCCGGGACGTGGATCTGATTCAATTTGACTCCTTGTTGTTCTAGGGTGGAGCCAACGGAGGCTGGAGACTACCAAATCTGCTTTGACAACAGTTTTAGTCGCTTCTCGGAGAAAATTGTGTTCTTTGAGGTTATAATCGAGGGTCAAGGAGAAGATACTGTGATGGACGAGGAGTTGGGGGGGCTAGTGGAACCAGACGGCAGCTTACTGGAGTACAAACTGGAAGACATCCGGGTAAGAATCAGTAGGCCTACAATATTACCCCTGGGTACAACCTGACCTCATTTATATTGTTAGACTATTCTATGCATGCTAGGCCCATGCCCTCTAATAGCTCACTTCCCACATATCTTTCCTCTCATACTAGCATTTGTTTAGTAGTAGGTTTCATCCAATGGGACTTTTAGTGACCCTATTGAAATAGGCGTCACTAATCATGGGTCTGCTACTCTTCAGTACTGAGCATCGATAGTAGACTAGTAAACTAGTGAAGATGAGTCTTCTACCCGTGCTTTGATACATAGATTAAAGCATTTTATCAGACCCATCATTTGTGTTATGATTGACACCTGTGTTTGTCCTACGATGACACCTGTTAAGGTGCATTTCATTAGAGGGTAAGTAAACCGCGGTTTTAGCTGGATAATTTCCACCTTTTGAGTAGAAAACACTCTCCAGCAGGCAATAGAAAACATTTTTAAAAAAAGCTGACGTTTTCTTTGCCAGATTATTGTAGCAGACTTATTGTATATTACAGAAAATGTACCCCGTTTTACAATGCTAAACATTTTAGTGAAAAATATAAAAAAAACAATTTCAACTGAAAAAAGTGATTTGGGGTTTACTCACCCTGTGAAGAGCAATGGCATGGCACCAAAGGAGGCCCACCAGATAGACTGTGGACTACATGTTTCCTATAACCTAGAATCTGGGCTGGTAGTGGAGCACCCTAACAGCCAGACTATCCCCCCCCCCCGTCCCCCAGGAGTCCATGGACTCGGTGCACCGCCGCCTGGAGCGCAGCCGGCAGATGCAGACGGCACTGCGGGCCTTTGAGGCCCGGGACAGGAACCTCCTGGAGAACAACCTGTGGAGGGTCTCTTTCTGGTCTGCCGCCAGCCTGCTGGTGATGCTCTGCGTGGCCTTCACACAGGTAATGTCGAGAGCAAACGGCCGAGCACGCCGGTGTCTCAGCGCTAACCCCAGTTCACCGACTCCAAAGATAGAAGTTCGATTAGCATTATGATGCACTATTTAGAATTTATTTATGTATTGTTTTTATCTATTTGTCTGTCACATATTTTGGAATTGACAATAAAGTTGACTTTGAACATTTGATCTTCAGCATTGTTTTTTTTAACCTATTTTAATCGTGCGGCCTTTCATGCTGATACATTGCGTGATTATTTTATCATGACTGCCTTGACAGGTGTATACGGTCCGTAAGCTGTTTGAGGACAAGAGGAGGGTCTGCACATAGAAGTCCCCATGGTGACATGCATCACGAAACAAACTGGTGGCCGAGAAGAGCCTTTGGTTTTCACTCTGTCATGTCATCCTCTGGCCTACATCCGTGTACTGTTGCATTACTGAGCGGGAAACACAATCTTTTTATCGAATACAATTTTATGCCGTTTATTTTTTTGTGTTCATGATCATATGTATAAAGGTACAGTTTAACAGACACACAACAGAACTGCTGGCCTGCGTTGACTCACGTTGTTGGCTTTATTCCAAAGGTCATGCCACCAATGCTTCTGCTGACTTTGAATACAGCAAAAGGAGGACTAAATATCAATATCGGCAATCATTTATATTTTCTGTAAAAGTCCTGCGTTTACCCTTCATGAACACAAAGCCTACAGTTCTGTTATTTTACAACGTATGGGATAAGTTAATGAAATAGGCCAAAAGACACAATCAGTGATGTGTGATTGGTTTGTACTACTGGGATGTCCCTCTACACGTTATGAAAGATTGGAGGGATGTCTGAATGTGCAATACTATTGTATCTACTCTTCCAGACAGCAGGATCTCACTGCGTCATATGACCTTTGCTCAGTGGCCTCTTATTTCCTCAATTGCGGTTTAGCTGGTTTGGTGCTCACTTTGTCTTTGTATGGTTTTTCCTTATGTGCTAATCTTTCGTCATAAGGGACTTGGAAAATGGATCGATTTGACCTAGCCTTACATGCAGCACTAGCGGAAAAGGATATATTTAAATCTGGTGTTTCTTTCCCACAAAAAAATAATTGTTTTTATGGAAATTGATGCATCTTCTGAAGGATCTGTTTACTGATTTTAGGACATTTTGATTGTACTTGAAATGTTTTGTGGAGTACTCCATCGATGTGACTTTCATTTTATACTGTGCATAAACATTGGCAGTAAATCATTTTAATAAAGGCAGTTTTTCACAATCCTGTTGCACCTTGTAGTGACTGCTTTGCTCTGGAAAAAGAAAAGATAACGACTGGTGCATTTATTGTGTTTTATTTACCTGGCAAAGTTAAACATGTGACTTCAGGGCATGCTAGCACACGTGTATATATATATATAATATATATCTTACCCAAGGGAATGCTTGTTGATTTAGCATTAGCTGAAGGCCGTTTCAGTGGAGTAAACACCCAGTCTCATCTGAGATGAACACAAGGCAGTCATTTTCAAACTGGAAACTTCCAAGCCTGGATGAACTATAAGCATAGACCTAAACACTCTTGAGAGTGAAGGATTCCAACTTACAATAGTTCACTCTTCTACTTCAACTCAAAACAATAAAACAGCTTGATACTACTAGAAACACAGTGACCATGGTGATGCGTTCTATTTCATCACCTAAACACGCAGGTGACAATAAATTATATTTGTGTCTAACCAGTGATCAAAAGGAGTGTGTATAGGCGCCCTCTACTGGTACGTGAACAACTAGTTTCAGAATATGTGTGATTTGATCTGCTAGACGTGGGTCAATGGAGGATAATATAAAGGGTAAGCGATGGAGAATTCTTTATTTTGGATGGTGTGTTCAAAAAAACAGACATATAGAAGGAGGTGCAACAGCTTTAGTTCCTTTATTTGGTCCCAGTTCATTCATGATCACACAATTCCTCATCCATATTGGCCCTAGTGTCCTGTTTCAACCATTCTGGGCTCTAGTCAAGCTTTGTCAGTAGGACAAAGCTTTAGGTTCAAGAGACACTTGGATTTATGTTTTTTTCCAAAAACATGATTCCAAACAACTCATTATAAAACTACCACTAGAAACTTGATGTTGGACATTATGAACTTGGGTGTCTGCTCTTTATCCCTTCAGCTTTTAGTTGAATTGGTCCATGAAATTAAGCATTTTGACAGCCAACACCAATACTGACAATCTATTTACGCATAACATACTGTACATATTACATTTTGACCAAATGGAGTCTTCTGACCGGTCATAACAATGTCGTGCAACAATTACAGATGCGAATATAGTTGCGAATAAAAGGCAGTATACAAAATCGATATTTGATCAAAACATGAAATATGGAGCGTATATTTGACTTCTTGTGCAATTTTGCCAATGGGCGTACAAACAATACAGCTTTCTCAGTTCAAAAAGAGGCAGCATAAATTCAATTTCAAGCATTTCCTCATCCCAAAATTAAATGTTTCAGTAAAAAGAAATCTTCCCTTTTTATAACACTGAAAGTGTGATAATGCCCTAAAAAAAGACATGCAGGGTGCTTTTTGAAACTTCTGCATATAACTTATTTAAGGAAAAGTAAAACCCTGTTTAGCAGAACTTCCGCCTAAAAGTTGAACCACTGTGATCTGAGCAGACGTGACAGTCATAAAGATTTTAGAAAAAATCGACACATTGGTTTCCATAGCAGCAAGTGCGAGGGGCGTTCAAAACTTGCGTCACACTCGCTTGAGCCAGGGTGCTCAGCCAATAGAAAACTACCACTCCTTAAAAGCGTTATAAGCCGGAAGTATCTTACCTTTTGTATTTCACAGAGAATATCTGTAGGAACTGTGTAGGAACTTAACATATATTTTAGTAGAGCATATTAGAAATGTTCACCAACACTTGGTGAGACCCATCGAAACCATTGATTTAGGGGTTTACTTACCCTTAAGGATTACCAAATATAGTAGTAATACATTGATAAAAATACAAGAATATAAAATGGATTACATCCCTAACATCCTATTTAGACCAATTTAAGTCAAGGAGAAAATAATGAAAAACAAATGTAAGTGTAAATATGCCTAGTCAAGCAAGGACGGCTCGGACGAGCGTATGATAGTAGGTCTGGTGGGAGCAGCAGGGGGTCTTCGACTGCAGAGAGAGACAGAGAGAGAGAGAGAGAGAGAGAGAGAGAGAGAGAGAGAGAGAGAATTAAGTTGAGTGATGGAGGAAAATCTACAGTATGATGTCATCAGCAAGGTACAACTCTCGACTCCACACACCAATCAGGCCTTCATGCCTCTCTTCACCTGACACACATTTGATTACATTATCTTATGACTTTGTTGTTAGATAAAAGTATTATCATTCATGTATTTCGGTTCTAATTCCTTCTTAAACGTGACATATTTTACCACCAGGTCTGAGTGTGATTAGCCGTTACAAGCCGTTTTTGAAAATCTGCCTCTTCTGACATCACAGGTGGGCGTGTCCACCTAGAAGTTTGCTGGATGGATCAGTCCACCGGCCTACCCAGTGGACTGTAGCAAACGTTGCTCATCTATCCGTCGTACATCGAGGTGGACACGCCCACTTGTGACGTCGGAAGAGGCACAATCGGCTAATCACACTCATCCCTGGTGGTATAATCTGTCACCTTTAAAACGGTTTGAGGCACTGCTAAGGCCCTGTGTGTTGTGCTTCTGCTCGTGGTCAGTCACCCACTCTCACCCTGGAATGATGGGGGGGATGCGGGCAGGTCTGGAGGGCATCCTCTGGGCAGCGCTGGGGTCCGCGGGGAGTCCGTAGGCCCCGGGGGGGCCCGGTCTGGAGGGGATGGACGGGACCCCGAATGAAGGGGACGGGTTGAGGGGGAGGGGCGGGCCCCCGGCAGCTGGCCCCCTCGCCACGGGGGGCCGAATGGGTGGGGGAGCCGCGGTGGCAGCCGTGCGAGACACCGTGGGAGGACTGGGACAAGGAGAGATGACACAGAGGCAGACGGGAGGTCACTACTGGTGCTCTAACTAGGGTTAGGGTTAGTTTATACCTCATAGTTTAAGCTATAAGTTTAGACTTAAAGGTACAATGTGAAAAAATAACACTCCTTCGCCTTTTTCCTTTGTACCTTTAAATTAAATAGTAGAATAATTTCTGGCGAGCTGTGTATTTGCAATCAGTTACTGGTTCGGCATAACTCTTCTTAGTTGTAATTTTGGCCAAACATCGGATACGGAGTTGGATACGGAACGTGATCTACGCTATGAAACCTAATCCTATCACTGTATTTATTCTGCCAATTGTGTTGACGTTTCTAGACTTTTTATTTTCTACGATGACTTGATGACCTCCCTAGATACACAATCCCATTGTGGCGAGCGCTGCAACCTGCTGGCTATGGTTAGCATCAAGCGCCTTGTCGTTGGAGCGGTCTGTCAGCCGTTGTTACCTGGGTTCCTTGGCCAGCCAGTCATTGTTCACCGGAGGGGGCAGGGGAGCAGAGATGGTGCTGGTGCTGATGTCTCCGATGATGACCAGGGCCTCCTTCAGGGCCTGGTACATCTTCAGCATCTCATCCCTCCTCTGGGCCTGCTCGGGAGACTCCTCCATCAGGCTGTTCTGGTCCTCATACAGGTAGGCCAGCAGCTCGGCGTGGATGAAGTTCTTAGCCTGGCGGAAGGCACAAGGAGTTATGCTGTCACCCCCATCGATTTGAGCTGGAATATAAACACTGAGATTTGGAATAAAATGGGTTCCAGGCTGAGAACTACCGGAAAGAAGGAGGCGTGTTGTGAAAAAACGGTTTTCAGTTCACTGGCTCTTTAAGCGAAGCTTCTGTTTCAGCTCGATTTTGAACACTGTGAGCTTTTACACGGATAAGGCATTTTGGAGAGTTCTAGGAAGAAGGGAAAAGGCGTCCCTCCCAATGTTTCGACCCACGGCATCATGACACACTTTAAGCTAATCCCGTCATTGGGTATGCCGTTACAACGAGCGCCATGTTGGATATGAAACGCGCCACACACCGTGGCGTCGCACTATAAGTGTCCGGTGTGCTCAACCCTCTCTCCGAGGGAGGCCATCGACATCGACCACTGCCCATACGGTGCTCCACGCATTCTGCCTCACTGATTCAGAATCGTCCGGAAGCAAGACGCAGTAACGGCCTCATGACTTGGAAGCCTCCTGAGGGAAAGACCTACGCTGTTGATCATCAGGTGCATGATGGTCTTGGGCATGAAGTCCCGGATGGACTTGTTGACGATACCGATGTAGGAGTCCACCAGGTTGCGGATGGTCTCCACTTGTCTCTCCAGCTGGGGGTCCATGGACACGCTGTCCCCAGAGGTCATTGTCTCATCACCGTCGCCCTGGCAGGTCAAAGGTCAAAGACTTTTGATTTCACAAACACTGCTATTCCTGCCCTTCAGGAATGGGGCAGCATTGCTTTCCTACTTAGACAATTCATAGGGATCCCTTCTATATTTTGGGACTAACCTTAAGATTTCAATGGAAGATTCTGGTAAAACCATGATTATTGAATCCATTGGGACGGCCCAAATTATTTTTCTTCATTGGCTTCTTTACAAAAGTACTGATTATTGCAGAATAGCACATTCACTATGTTCCAAGATTTGTAGTTTATTTTTACATAGCATGTATTTCATCGGCTTATAGAAACGGATGTTGTTTCTGTTGGAGCTGTTATTATTTCTGCCAGTGGCATTCCTATCTGTATAGCCTGAACGGGTAAAAGCGCTTTCTTAGAAACTGGCTTAAACTTTTATCGAACGTAAAACCTGCTCTATTCTCCCGGTTATGTTTTTTAGCTAGGGGTGAGGAAAAAAACTATTCATGTGAGTGTAATTGAATATATATGAACCATTTTTGTTAAGATTGATCCAATAATCGATTCAGTGGAAACATATGAATGGTGCCATCCTACAGAGGGCGCTATAGTGTATTCGCCAGCGGCTGAGACAGATCCTCATGTTCTGTTCTGTTCATCCACTTTCACAGAAACAATAACAGTGACAGTGAAAGACCTGTAGAACCAAACCCCAACGTTCAACCGATACGTTAAACCACACAAAAGACAAAACGGCACGGCAGAAACTTAACATTCGATTCGCAAGTTTTACAGAATCACATTATTTACAGAACAGCATAAGATGGCAAAAATCGTTGTGATATTGTATCGTGAGCTCCGTTCTGATTCCTATCCGTAATGACACCCCACCCACTCATCGGGTGTGAATAAAGGGCGTGAACGCTGTAAATGTAGGGAGCACCTGGCTTTTCTCAGGATGCACCCCAGCTCGGAGGAGGGAGGCCTTCCAGCTGTCCACATCCTCCTGGGTGTCACAGCCCAGCTCGATCTGACGGAGGTCTTTATACACGTTCCTGTAGCAACACACACACACAAAAACATGCAAACACACAGACAAACAGACACGCATGCACACAATGAATGAATGAATTGAACCAATCAATCCATTGGTTTACAGTGTGTGCGTGTGCGTGCGTGGCTGCGTGCATGTGTCTGTGTTTGCGTGTGCTTGCTTGTGAATGAGAACCAATGGATTGTATACAGTTGTATGCATGACGTATTAACACACACACACCCAAAAAAACACACACCTCTGCTCCGTGTTGAAGATGGCGAACACGTGTTTGCTGGACATGAAGCCCTTCTCCACATCCCTGAGATTCAGATTGTCAAGAGGCAGCATGTACTTCTTCTCTTTCTCCTTACAAGACCCCCCCACACACACAAACACACACACACACACACACACAAACACACACACACAGACAAGAGGTCAATAAAGCAAACGCACACACACACACACACAGACAACAGGTCAATAAAGCACACAACAGGTCAATCAAGCACACCAACACACTGAGAGACACAGACACACACACACACACACACACACACACACACACACACACACACACACACACACACAAGACACACAGTTACCTCTTCATCCTTATACCAGGAGAGGGACTCGGCGGTGAGGACAAACCAGTAGTCCTTGGATCCTCCCTTCATAATGCTGATGTTAATGGTCAGCCACCCTCTGCGGATAACCTGAGCACACAAAGGACAACTGACTGAGTCACACATCCATACAGGCCTCATGTCCCCCTGTAGGCACCCCGAGCAAGATCCCCTACCTCTGCCTGCTCCCTGCTGACATTCATCAAATACATCTGCTGAATAACTCAAATGAAAAGGAATAAATATGAATGCACTAAGCAAGGCAAATATAGTAGTAATGATAATAACAATAATAATAATAATAATAATAATAATAATAATAATAATAATAACAAATAAAATTAATATTATTATAAAGTAGCAGATTATACCAAAAGGCTCATATAAAGTTATTATATTTATTTTTAGACTTTAAAGACAATGTGCAAAAATAACTCTCCCACCCCTTTTACTTTGTGCATATTGTACCTTTAAATTAAATATTAGAATCATTTCTGGCAAACTGTGTGTTTGTATTCAGTACCTGGTTAGGCATAACTCTCTTCTTAGTTGCGTTTGATGCACTTCTTGTTTGTGCGCTGGAAAAGGGATATAACATGTAAGTCACTAGGACATATCTAGAAAATCTTTAAAGGTGACATATTAAACTACCAGGTGTGAGTGTGATTAGCCGTTACAAGCAGGTTTGAAAATCTGCCTATTTTGACATCACAAGTTGGCATGTCCACCTAGATGTGTTATAGATAGATCAGTCTACCAGCCTACCCAGTGGACTGTAGCAAACGTTGCTCATCTATCCTTCATACATCTAGGTGGACACGGCCACTTGTGATGTCAGAAGAGGCAGATTTTCGCTTGTAACACTTGTAACGGCTAATCACACTCACACCTGGTGGTATAATATGTCACCTTTAACATTCTCTCAGGAATGACCAAAGTCTAGTCTATTTCATACTTGGCAAAACCGATGAAGTCCTCATGGTTTGTGTTGATGTAGGACAGCTCAATGTCAATCAGCAGCAACACCTGTATGCACACATGGACGACAATGTGACCAAACATTCGCACTTAAACACACACGCACACACACAATCCCAGACATGTTCCGAAGGCACACAGTAGAGTTGGTCAATCAATGTTTCTGTTTCCCCAAGATGGTCACGTAAAGTAGAGGACACACACATACACGCACATCCTTTGTTTTACACATCGATGCTTCCTGCATTCACCCCACAGGAACTCGAGGGCACACACACACCTGATCTTTGGTTTTACTCTCTCTATCTCGGACATGGGTGGTGACGATCCTCTCTGTCTCCTCTCTCAGTCTGGGGTAGGAGGTCAGCTGTAGGGACAGGCACACACAGCTGCAGGTACCCACGTCGGGTCGGTTGGACACAAGGAACAGGACTGACATGGGACTACACGGGGACAAGGGTTTTACACCAGATACCCCAGGACGACGATAGGAACGGGATTTACAGTTGGGGAATTTCATCCAGGAATGCATGCAGATGGCTGGGTGTTTTGCGACAGGTTGCAGCGCAGGCACAGACATGCAGGATTGTTTTTCCCCTTCCCCACCTTGAGGAGAGCACAATGTCACATAGGAATTTGGATGGTAAAAAGAAAAAAGAAAGGTTAGCTAGGTTAGCTTTGCTAGGACCAGACACAACGTGGAGCCCCGATTGTTGATTAATAATCATACGCGGGTGCCATGCTGAGTCTCAGGGAGTTATGATCAGGAAGAATATGGTAGTTACACATATAGTAAATGAAGTGATGATCCAATGTTAATGCAGGGGTTTGAGATATTAGGGCTGTGTGCCTGTGTGTGTGTGTGTGTGAGTGTGTGTGTGTGTGTGTGTGTGTGTGTGAGTGCCTGCGTGTGTATGGGATGAGGGTGAGACAGGGAAAGGGATTGCTCCACACTCTAACTGGAGACCTTTCCATCTCTCTTTGACAACACAAGGGCGTGAGAGACACGGAAGCTGTGAGGTGAAAGTCTTGACACTCAAGCAGACTTCCTTCTTAATGTGAGTGAAGGATTATGATAGGCTGTGCAGGGCGGACGGAGTCCCGGATTGAAAGACGAACCAATCAGGGACGTGGATTTGCGGGGGAAAAAGCTTGGGGTGGGGGGGCAGGAGGGGAAGGATCACTCATTGAAAAAAATCCAGAGAACCAAACCAACATCTAGGCATCTGGTGTTGGCGGAGGGTGTGAATTAAGACTTTTATTAAATTAAACAGGGAGGGGTAGTGATGACACAAGATTAGACGAGGATGGGGAAACAACACTAGACAAGGACAAGCAAGAAAGTAGTCTGTGTTTTCTGTAGTCTTTATGAACAGTCAGGCTATAAGCTATTGGCGCAGCCGGAGCTTTGATTGAGTGAGTTATGCCCACATTTGGTTCTGGTTGGCCTGTTTACCTTATCCGTGCACTTCATGATCAGCGCCGCAAGCTCGGAGACGACGAGGTCAACACATTTCAGACAAGGGTCTTTCAGCTTAATGATCTGCTTTTTCACTATGGCCTCAAACGCCAGGTCTGGGGTGAACAGGCCTGTCCTGCAGTGGGCACCATGGGAGTCGGAGTTTTAATGGGAGTGGATGTAGGAGGACAAAGTGAGGGGGGCGCAATTGAAAGCCAAAGTGGAAGTAGGGAGAAGAAGGAGGAGGGAGCGAATGGGGTATTGGAGTACATGTTTGAGAAGAATAATATGCAAATAAAAAAGGCAGGTGAAAGAATATAGCAGCACTACGGAAGAAATTTAGTTCAGTTAGTTTTCATTTTTTTACCACAGACAATATGCATGTTCCTGCTCACAAATGAATCGTAAAGGATTTACTCAAATGACTGACCAGTATTTGTCAACGTGCGACTGTTCTCGCTTCAAATAAACACGCTAAAATCACGAAGCACAGAAACACAATTAAGAAAGTTCTTCATTGCAATCCGAGGCGTGTTTTGTGCATGGGCTTGTGTGTGTGACTGTGTGAGCATGTGTGTGTGTTAGGGGTGTAACCATTCAGGTGAAGTCACGGTTCCGTTATTTCGTCATGGTTTTCGGTTCAATTCGGTACTAAACGTTTATCCTTTATGAATGACCCCAGGGCAGGCTCCCTTTGGCATCAAGTGATACGTTTCCTGTCCATGCCCTAACATGAATGTCTGTCCTTACATAGAAGATTAGTTTTGTTTCTTAATATATATACTATTGTGTATCTCTTCTTTATAAAACATTAAAATGAAAAATAAACATTACACAAAATAAACCAATGGGCCTATGTGAAGTGTGTGTGGCGATCATGGTTGGTTTCAGCAGCCTCACCTGGCCCTATCAGACTGATTGGACTCTGGGGATGGGTGAGGCTGCATATCTGTTGTGCATTGCGCAGTCAATGTGCACAGGTTCAACCAGCCATCACCACACACATTCAGGGACGTCTCCTGTACGGCAGCATGGGGTTCTAGCTTCATGTATAATTGTGTTCAAACTCTCATTGACTTAAGGCACCCAGGTTGAGTGTGGCAGCCACCTAGGTGGCGTTTAGCATCGTCTTCGCTCCAGCTGATAAATGCAATTATCCTAACGATGTATGTTGCTAATTTCCCGCGTCTTCAACTGCCTAATAAGACTGAATACTGTACACGCCAAAGTCTTTGGTCCTTTCCTTTGTATATATCGATCCGAGTGGTTAGAAGTATGTTAGTCATTAAAGTATAAATTGGCCGTGTCGAGGACTGCTGCTGATTGGTCTGCAACTCTTTGCCAATCCTGTTTTTTCCACACGGCAGCCCTTATGTTACCGGACTTAAAGGTGACACATTATACCACTAGGTGTGATTAGCCGTTACAAGCCGTCTTGAAATGGGCCTCTTCTGACAACACAAGTGGATGTGTCCTCCTAGAGGTTTGCTGGATAGATCAGTCCCCCAGCCTACCCAGTGGACTGTAGCAAACGTTGCTCATCTATCCGTCCTACATCTAGGTGGAAACGCCCACCTATGATGTCAGAAGAGGCAGATTTTGGAAATGGCTTGTAACTGCTGATCACACTCACACCTGGTGGTATAATATGTCACCTTTAAAGAAAAGCTTGATCTCTCCGATCACCGTTCTCTAACGTTAGTGCTTTCTACTGACCAGCGTTTCCTCTGTGTCTCAATCACAGGTCATCCATTGTCGTCATTGTGACTGGCTATGAATATAATAATCAAGAGTATAACTATAGTCTGAACAAAGTCCCACTCATATAAAGCATCACTCTTTATAAAAACGATATGGCTGCGAATCCAATGTGTACTCAAATCAGGGTGCGTTCTTTCCTGCCTTCACATGTTTCAATCGTTCCCGACAAGGGGAAGTTTGAGCACCGCGCCTTGAGTGTCGTCCCGTAGGATATGGTTTGTTCGACAGGAACCGTGACCCCCCCTAGTGTGTGGGGCGCGTGTTTGCGGGGTCTTGTGTGTGTGAAACGCATCAGCTTGTATTGCATGTCCCAGGTTGTGCTGTACAGGGGGGTTGACTCCAGGCAGGCATCCATGCCGCCGCCGTACCTTGTCAGTACACTGCCTGAAAGTATTGATGAGCTCCTGGATGACCAGGTCGATGCATTTCAGACACGGCCCTTTCAGCTTAATGATCTGCTTTTTCACTATGGCCTCAAACGCCAGGTCTGGGGTGAACAGGCCTGTCCTGCAGGACAGACAGACACACGGACACACGGATGACGGGACACATGGATAGAGACACACGTACGGACATCGACACACATACAAACACAAACCAACGTGGAGATCCACAGCAGGAGATGAAGGACATATGAATAGGCAGCAGTGTTGTTAAACAGAAACCACAGAAATTACGAGTTTACAGCAGAGGAAAACGCAGACATGACAGGGATGACGAGTAGACGGCAGAGTTAACAGAGAGCACAGGAAAGACGAGTAGACAGCAGAGTGAAACAAACACAGACATCACAGGCATGACGAGTAGACAGCAGAGTAAACAGACAGCAAAGGGAAGACGAGTAGATGGCAGAGTAAACAGACAACACAGGGAAAACAAGTAGACGGCAGAGTAAACAGACAACACAGGGAAAACAAGTAGACGGCAGAGTAAACAGACAACACAGGCATGACGAGTAGACGGCAGAGTAAACAGACAGCACAGGGAAGACGAGTAGACAGCAGAGTAAACAGACAACACAGGGAAAACAAGTAGACGGCAGAGTAAACAGACAATACAGGCATGACGAGTAGACGGCAGAGTAAACAGACAGCACAGGGAAGACGAGTAGACAGCAGAGTAAACAGACAACACAGGGAAACAAGTAGACGGCAGAGTAAACAGACAACACAGGCATGACGAGTAGACGGCAGAGTAAACAAGACAGCACAGGGAAGACGAGTAGACGGCAGAGTAAACAGACAACACAGGCATGACGAGAAGACAGCAGAGTAAACAGACAACACAGGGAAGACGAGTAGACAGCAGAGTAAAATACTGACATCAACAGGATGAGGATTATACAGCAGAGTGAAACTCAAAGAGACAATGCAGGGTCGATGAGAGAGACGCGGACAGAAGCTCAGAGAGACACAAGACGGCATTTCCTCAGCAGGATCTGTAGTTCAGTACGTTGGCGACAGAGCAGATCCGGGGACAAAGTTAACAGTGAAACACATGAATCATAAGCAGACACAGACGTCACACACACAGGAACTTCTGCATCAGTATGAAGATGTGCGCAACGGCAAACAGGCATTTTTCATGAACAGTTTAAACGAAAACAATGTGAAAATGATTTGATCTACTGTGAAGAAAAGAGAAACATGTTGGGGGTGGGGGGGGGGGGGGGGGCATACAGAATTCCTTACACAGAACCTGGCTGTGCCCCCTGTCGGTAGGAAGGAGACGGGAGACAAGCAGAGAGAGGGCCGAAGTGTTTGTGTGTGTGTGTGTGTGTGGGGGGATGCCAGACTGCATGGACTTGCCTGACTCCATGGATGTTTTTGATGGCGTAACTTATTTCCTTTCTCAGCTCCTTCTCGTCAAACTCCATCTGAGGCGCGCGCCGCACACAGTCACACACGTCAACATAAGGCTTGTTCTCTGTGCTGTACACAACGCAACAGCCACAATATAACAACATTTGCTGATGCACTTTGAATGTTGTACATCCTGTTTGACGTCCCGGGCACTTAGAAATAGTACTTAGCATCGATTAGCATCTTATCCTAGCTATCTTTGTTGTATACAGGGAATGGGTTAACCTATAGCAATTGTAAGTGCGTGGCACTTGTTTCTATAAATATCCTTGTTTCACCGAAGTATTATATTTTTGTTTCTTCTGGCAAATGTACTTACTGTAAGTCGCTTTGGATAAAAGGTAAATACAAGGCTACCGAATGTTTAAAATACTAATTCATAGTGGGCCTGTATGAACTGTGCGTAGTGGCCCCGTTGACGTCATTTTCGCCTCCAGCCTGCGTGTGGGGTTCACGTCCGGCGACTGTCAAAGATGTTCATTGGTTACAGTCGGACTCACCCTGACCAACTCGTAGGGGAAGCGCTCGTGGAAGATGCGGTTTATTTTGGCTCCGCCGGACAGGTTGGAGGTGTCCACCTGGTCGCCTGACCCCTCGATGCACTTCTCAAAGTCCACGCCAAACTGCTGCACCATCCTGAACGCACCCACAAACAGCATGAATGCATGCGGGTGTGTGTGTTTGTGTGTTACTATGTGTGTGCGTGTTTATATGTGTTTGGGTTTGTGTGTGTGTGTGTGTGTGTGTGTGTGTGTGTGTGTGTGTGTGTGTGTGTGTATTTTATGTGTGTGTGGGTGTGTATGTGCTTGCGTGCGAGCGTTTGTGAGTGAGTGTGTATGTATGGTTTGTACTGCTGGTTGTTTTGATACATTCGGACCATCTTTTTTTTTTAACGGTATGCCGTGGTCCACCTTACTTTGATCGCAGGATTCCTAGTTGACCCGCCTCTTTTATACCAGCCCACCCCTTGGTGTGTACGTGTGTCTGCGAGCCTATGTGAGAACTGACTGCAGCAGGGCCTTGGTCTTGCGGTTGGGGTCATCCGGACGGAAGCTCTTGTGTTCCTCCACCTCCTTCTCCAGGGACAGCAGCTGGCTCTGCATCTTGCTGCGCAGCGCGGGCAGGGTGTCCCTGATGTGGTTGGTGAGTTGCTGCAAGGAACCATGGGAGTTGTAGTCAAGACGAGGTCTAGAGCGAGCTCTGTGGTTGACATCTTTTCACTTCATCTGACTTTTCTCTGCTTTTCTTTGTTCTTTTTTAACAAGTGTAGAGAAAGGAGGAATTTATACACTCAATGCATGCTGTCTGTCTGTCTGTGTGTGTGTGGGTGTGTGTGTGTTCTGACCTGGTTGAGGGTCTTCTGCAGGTGAGGTGTGCCCATGTGTTCAGCGATGTGTCTGTAGGCCGGGTGCGACAGGAAGAACTTCCTCTCTGCCGCCAGCGCAGCGGAGATGTCCTTCCTCCCATCGATGTCCTTCTGGCTGCGGTTCACCACTCCAATGTATCCTGCGGGGGGCAGTCCATCCCCCTTCTCACCAGAGGCACACCATACCACTTGCACCAAACGCCGTGCACGTGTGTGTGTGTGTGTGTGTGCGTGTGTGTCGGGGCGCGCATGTGTGTGCAGTGTTTGTGTGTGTGTGTGTGTGTGTATGTATGTGGGGGTGTATGTCTGCGTGTCCTTACCCCTGCGCAGAGGGAGGAGCTTGTTTTCCAGTATGTCCCGGGCGTCTGTGCCCTCATCCATCAGGTCCAGCTTGGTGATCACTCCGATGGTCCGCAGGCCTGAGAAACACAAAGCTTCCTGGTACCACGGTCGCGTATTCCCCATTCAAAGTCACCACAAACACACACACCACACAGTGTTACCTTGCGGGTCCACCTCCTTGGCGATCTTCAGGGCGTCGGAGTTGGCCAGGTCCATGTTGGCCGGGGTCACGGCCAGGATCAGGCAGCTCTCCTTGGTGATGAACTGCAGCAGCATGTCCCGGATCTGGTGCTCGATGTCCACCGGCTGGTCGCCCACGGCAACCTTGGTCATCCCCGGCAGGTCGATCAGCGTCAGGTTCAGCACTGGTGCAAAAGACGCAGGACGTGTGATGTTAAAGGTGACATATTATACCACCAGGTGTGAGTGTGATAAGCAGTTACAAGCCGTTTTGAAAATCGTCCGCGTATGACATCACGTGGGCGTGTCCACCTAGATGTGTGCTGGATAGATCAGTCTACCAGCCTACCCAGTGGACTGTAGAACACGTTGCTCATCTGACCGTCATAGATCTAGGTGGACACGCCTGCCAGAAGAGGCAGATTTTCAAACGGCTTGTAATGGCTAATCACGCTCACACCTGGTATTATAATATGTCTCCTGTAATCAACTTTTTGGTATAGCCCTTGTTCACAGCCAGTCTCAAATGGCTTCACAGGCCATATAAGACACAGGGCACTTCTAAGACCTCTAAAGGGTGAGGAGAAACTCCCCTGACTACCAAGGCAGAACTCATTCACTTGGGAAGGAACACAGGAGATCCTAGTGTGGTAGTGTGTATTCTTTCTTGGCCCCATTGATCTTGCAGATAACAATACGCTATTTCTTGATGTTAGTTTGCAATAATGTTGCTTAAAGGTGCAGTCACATCAAAAGTAAAGCAATTTTTTGGTTGCGGCACGAGTACATACAAAGTCATTGCAAAGACTTTTTTCGCCCCGTATGGCTTCGAATGGCGCTGCACAAACTAGTTGAAACAGGTATAAGTATTTGAAATTTGCCTCAAAGTTCAAATAATTCAACATGTTAATAGTTCAACTAGTTCCCCAATGCTTCACTCTCGCGAGAAAAGTTTGCGGTACGCACAAGATGGAATATTCCCTTCTGCTTTTGGTGTGAACACACCTCATCGCTTCATCAAACGTGTTGAACTCATGATTTGTGTGCGTCTCCTGAAATGGTTACCGTTTGGGGAGTAGACACACAGGTTGATTGGGACGGGCGAGATGCCCTTGTTTGAGCCCGTGATCCTGTCCGTCTCCGCCTCGATCTCTGCACGGACCTCCTCAAAGTCCACAAACTTCCGGCTCTTACAGTGCAGGAACTCAGCATGTTCTAAAACGGGAGGATGATGCAGACCAGTGGAGAGGAAGGAAGGATGGGTGGTTGAGGAGGAAGGAGAAGTTTGTGGTTGAGCAGTGGTAGGAGGAACGAGCGAGAACACACGTTGATCCATCTGTATTAAATGGTCTTAACAGTGTGTTTTTGCATCATTGTGTGTGTGTGCGGTGGTGTGTGTATGCCTATTAACAATGTGTTTCTACTCTTCTACAGGTTCCTTCCTGGCCATCAAATCGTTCCTGCTGTGTATGTGTTTGCATGGATGTGGACATGGTGTGGATGTGAGGATGTGTGTGTGTGTGTGTGTGTGGATGTAAGGATGTGTGTTTACGTGTGTGTGTATGTGTGTGTGTGTGTGCGTCAGTCCTTGCCTGATTTACTGTTAATGAGCTGCAGGACGAGAGGCCGGCGGGTGACGATGCCAGAGCCTCTAGGCAGAAAGTCCCTGTGGTGAAGAGAGTTTCATTACAGTGAATTACTGTGAAACAGCAACACACATCAACGCATCGACACACACACAAAACGTCAACCCACACACCCAAACACCGACATCTGCAAACATACACACACACACACACACACGTATAAGCAAATCAACGCACACATTGACACACAAAAACATCAGCACACACACCTCAACCCACGCACCCAAACACACAGGAACACATGAACACCCACACATACAGAGACACAAAGTATTTTTTTTCCAATAGCGTGTAGCCCTTACCCACACCGAAATACAGTCATCTACATACATACATGCTACCCGCCCAACCAGCCACACACACGCACACACACGTAAACAAGACCACACTCTTCTTTATCGCAGTCTTTTTAATGCTTTGCATCAATGAGGAATCAGCAAGGACAGAGTGAACCGAGCAATGATACTGCGTCAGTGTTCCACTGGCAGGGTTGCAGATTGTGCACCAAAGACAAACACTGTTCCGTTGCCCTGCGCATATTAATGAAACTCATGACTCTTTCTTTGTTAAGTTCATCGTTCATTTCTGTTTTTTTTAAGTCTTCATGTTGGCCTTTGGCCTGGTTTTGACTCATTTCATTTGTAATGTTGATCTGTTTCGATGTCATTTATATACATAAAGGGCTTAAACAAAAGCATACGTCTTTCGGAAAAGCCATTTCTCCATTTATATTGTATTCTTTGTTCGTTTTCATTATCGTTATTTTTTATCGTAATTTTTGGGTTCTGTTGTGTCAGTTGTGTTACCAAAACAATATGTTGGGCACTTTCAATCCATGCCTTAACGTTTCTGTACATGTGTATGTAGATTTATGCAAATATAATTGAATATGAGCATGAACATGCTCCAGTCACAACAAAAATAATTCTGTGTTCCAAACCTCTCGTGACTTCTGTCTTTGTCTCTGGGAATCGACATTCGGTGGAACTGTACTGTTTCCAGGCCACTGGCTATGCACTTCCCTGGGCTGTGTGTGTGTGTGTGTGTGTGTGTGTGTGTGTGTGTGTGTGTGTGTGTGTGTGTGCGCGCGCACCCAACAGGATAGACAGGTAGCTCTCTCTCTCTGTCTCACTCAATCACTCAGTCACTGAATCACTCACTCACTCACTCACTCACTCACTCACTCACTCACTCACACACACACACACACACACACACACACACACACACACACACACACACACACACACACACACACACACACACACACACTATGCTGCTGACCAAGCACTGGGGATGTTGCATCGTTCTCCTTCCCTGCTCACTTCCTTTTTCTCACTGGCTCTCTGGAAGAGCAGCTAGAATACCAACAACTCTCATCTCACCCACCATCTCAATGAGGCTCTCTGCTTCTAGGGGGGATTTGTGCTAACATGTGTGTGTGTGTGTGTGTGTGTGTGTGTGTGTGTGTGTGTGTGTGTGTGTGTGTGTGTGTGTGTGTGTGTGTATGGAGGTGGCAGTGTGTCATGGGCATAAGTCACTGCAGCTGGTGACATCACCAACGCTAGCCTATCAATGCCCCCACTGTCTTCCTCAGAACCCCCCCCCCCCAGCGGACAAAGCAACGCAACAAGAGACCAGACATGGACCTCTGACTGTGACTGACATCAAACTAAACTATGATGCTTCAACTAAGAGTGTAAACATCTTTTGTGGAATTACATTCAGTGATTAATTTCACGCAAGATGCCACACACACATTGTTATTGCCAACAGCTTCGACTGGAAGCACAATAGACCACCGTACTAATATTAGTCATCTTTTTGGTTTGTTTATTCTATCTGGTATACCCTCTCGAAATCTTCAATTAAATAAAACAGTGGTATTTGTGCTGCTGACAATATAGCACGGTTGCTTTGATAGGGGTTCAAATTCCCATGATGGTTATCATCATGGGATGACAAAATCATGTTGTACCTTGCCCTTGAGCGTAGCATATTTACCTGACCGGCAGTATAATACGGGAGCTTTAAAACGTTTTTACAACCCTGGTTTGTTGTTCTCAAAGAGACATAACCTTTGGAAATGTTTGACATAAACCATTAGGTGACAGGTCGGCACATTTTTAGGCAACAATACTGATTTAGGAAGTGTGTGTTCTGATACTTGGTTGCAGCCAGTCATGATTCTGTATGCTTCCATGCATATGAATTATACTTATCGTGATTATTATTATTCTTTTATTTTTTGGGGTTAGTCGTTTAGTAACAGGCGTATTGAATAGGAACAACGACGGGGTTTTTCTTTTCTAACTGTATTGTAACAGTTGTTGTAACAAAGTACCCAGATTAGTCCACGGCGGTTTCCGTTATTCCCGGATTGGAGTCATTGATCGACTTCAGATTTACGCATGACTTTGCATTTTTCTTCAATCATGACCCGATTTGGAAACACAGTTTCGACAGAACTCGAGTTCATTCTGTATTTGTGGTTATTATGTAGTCCTCAATTAAGAGTTAGAAGTTATATCCAACCTGCCCACAAAATTTTCCAAGACGGAGCTTTTCCCAGCGCTCTGGCCGCCGACGACAGCTATCTGGGGCAGGTCCAGGTTGCAGCTCTGGCCGATGGAGCTGAACGCGTCTTGGAGTTTGTTGATGAGAGGGATCAGATCTTCCATTCCCCGGTTCCCCATAGCAGCACCTCGGCCCAGCAGGCTTTGCTCTGCTCACCTCACGGTCTGAAGGCAACGCGACGCTCTGCGCTTAGCTTTTTTGCTGGCAAACCCAAAAAGTTCAAACGGGAGTTATAGCTGTATTTCTCTTTTTTTTTATAACAATTAAATTTGATAAGAGCATACAGCTAACCCAACAGTGTTGAAAAGAGCAAAATTCGATATCAATATATGATCATTGATTGTAAAACGTCAAGCTACTTGAGAGTAAGTAAATAAGTTCTGTCATCATCCGGTTAGGCGACAGCCAGCCTCCACTGGCGATACCCCGCCCTGTGCGCTCATTGGTCAGGAAAAATGTCCATCTAGGCGAACGCTTTGACTTATGAATGGGAGCAAAACATGTATTTATTTGCTTTATATTATACACGATGACTACAATTAAAATAATATAGGGGGAAAAAGTAAAGCGTAGGCCTACATTATCTAGTGATGTAGATATTTTTTGTAGACTGTATACAGCGTCAAATAGATCTATGTCGCGTCAAATAACTGCACCAGCTGAGCTCTTAGTCCTTTAATGTTGACAGTAGAGAACAACGGTTTTTCTGTTGTTGGGGGTTGACATCTGTACCTACAACCCTTAAGTAGGCCTAGACCTATCTATCACTTTGAATGACATTGACAGCTGAATAGATGCAGAATGAAGAAGGTGGACGAGGTGCAGCTGGAGCAGAAACGGGGTGCCTCACACTGGCGTAGTGGCCGGAATCGGTCTCTAGTGTAGGCAAAGTCAGAGTGGTACAATCCAAAACTAAATCATCCCCCAAATCTGACGCTGGAGGGCGCTCGATCTGAGGAAGAGAGAGGATCGTAAATTGACAATCTGAAACACCCAAACACCTGATTAAAACCTGCTCTATCTGGCTTGTCACATACCTTTCTGTTTCCAATATACGGCATCGTTTGCCCTGTTTCCGTTGTAAAACATTAAAAGCACCCACATTTAACGATTAATCAATTGTAGGCCATTATTGTAGAAATGCTAACGCATTATTCTTGATTTAATGCAAAACAAACTAGTAACTCTGACCTTGTGCCTCTCTCTGTCTGTGTCTGTATATCATGAATGATAAGAGGAGACAGCCGAGCAACAAAACACTCAGGATCCCAGACAAAACTGCACTTAGTGAGCTTCCTGCAGTTTAGAGACACCAATTATAATACATATGCATATATAACTGCCCAACTCGTTAAAATATAAGCAACGTCGATTTATATTATATTTATTTGTCTGTCTTTATTCTTATTGAATAATAGTGGTTGTTCAGATTACCATTCTTTGTTGGGAGAGGAGCGACTGTGGGCGGTGACTGGCGTCTGGCGGGGAATTCAGAAGTCAAATCAGGTGGCGTTCTTGGGGAAGCGGCCTTGATTGAGGGTTTAACTTTCACTTTCACTTATCACACACACACACACACACACGCACACACACACACACACACACACACACACACACACACACACACACACACACACACACACACACACACACACACACACACGATTTTACACAACCGGAAATATCCCTCTGGCAATAAGTGACAATTCACCACCTACAGGGACATGCATGTATTGGCGTGTGTTTTGTAGAAGCGAAATCACCTTCAGAAGAGATAAAGTTAGGGAGAGTATTTTTTTGAAAACATGACTCGTTCATTTCCTTCTCACCTGTCAGGTGAATTTTGGTAGTGTTTGCTTGTGGCCGTCTTCCATCAAAGAGACACCAGTATGTCCCCGAGTCCTCTCCTTTCGAATGCACGACGGTCACGGTGAACTTCTTTAATCTGTCATTGACCCGTATGGAAAACCTGCTTCCTTCAACGGAGTTACCGGTTTGCGTTGAATTTACCACCACCTGGCAATTGTATGGACTCTGCCCTTTACAGAGGAACTTGATGTTTGTGGAATTGCTCTCTGGGTAAAGACACTCTAGTTTAACTGATCTTTCAGCATCAGAAACCTCTTCCTTGGGTGTAATGCGATCCCATTCTGAGAACAAGAGATAGATATTTATATTTAGTGGAATATTTAGATATATTAGATACAATTTAATTGAGCTCAAATTGAATTATTTGAGATTCAATTTAGATAAAGATTAAGATTTGGATTTAGATAGATTAGATACAACAGGACCTATTTGATCCAATCCCGCTGATGTCTTGCAACAAAAACCTGCAAGGTAAATCAAAAAAGTTTAGAGCATAGCATCTGCATCTGTAAAATTGCTAATAAAAAAATATTAAGAAATATTAATATCAGAAAATTGCAACTATTTGAAATTCGGGTAGTCTAGTAACGTATGATACAACCTTACAGAAGGAACTGATGTATTTGTCTTTCAAGCCTTTTTAGTTTATACGTACACCTTAACCTAATGCAAACTCCAACCAAACCCAAATATATTGCAAACTATCAACAGAGCAAGAGTCTACCATTACCTTACAAAGAAATATCAAGCATGGCCTACCCGATATTAAGGACAGGAAAAATTGCCATTTGAAGTCCATAGTCTTCGACTTAAGTCACTCTTATATGTTAGCTTTGTAAAGCGGATTGTTCTTAGCCCTAATAAGCAAAATATACTGTTTATCATACTACACTCCCCGACTTTCACTTCCCCCTCTCTCTCTCCCTCCCCCTCTCTCTCTCTTTCTCTCTCGCTCTTTCTCCCCAGCATTACATTTAAATGTTTTAAAATGAGAAGTGATGGTTAGATTAATTAGGAATCAAATGTTTCCCGCAATTACTGACACAAGATACATACTCGTATTGACTTATTATTCTTACAATAATGGGTTTATTAATTATTTTTCAAACACGACAAACCTTTTCAAACGTGACAAATATTTCGTTTGATTTATTATTTAATTCATTGGCAAGAAGCACTGCCCTCTAGTGGTGTGACAATCAATGTGTAAGAATCACGAAAGACGCTGACTTTACGATGGACCATAGCACATTATACTATATGGTTCTCTCTAGCGGTGACGTGGAGAACAATTTGAAACATCGGTCAAACTGGTGAGGTCGGTACATCTTTTCTTTGTTTCATCAAGCTTATTATTATTATTTTTATTTCAGCTATACCAGTCCTTGCTCATTGTCCTGGAGGTCTTTAATGTAGGACTAGACTTGTCACCTCATGTTAAATACATTGATCTGCATGACAAACCCTCTTGTACGGTGTAATTATATTCTCTGTTAAGTGCTACTGAAGGATATTGTTGGTTCTCAAAAAGAGGAGTTTGGTAAACCCCCTTCTATGATTGCTGATTTGCTCTCTGCATTGGTTTTATTCAAATGTTTGCATACTTTCACATCTGTGCAGTTGTGTAAGTGCGTGTGTGGGTGTATGTGTGTGTGTGCTTGTTTGCCTGAATGCACATTATTGTGTGTGTTCATTTCAGTTTCCCACATTCACCGATTCGACGAATGACAAATGAAAGAATATAAAAATAGAAAATATTGAACATATTTTATTTCGTAGTGTGGGGATTATGATCCCCACACTACGAAATAAATGAAACAGTTAATAGTAGTACAGGTATGACTACCACTATTAATAGTATTTTCCGAAAGCATAATCACTCTTAATTCTTTTCACCCAGGCCCTTACTGAGTCATTGTAATGGTAGTATATATGCAGGGTGCGATTTGCCGGTGGGGATGGTGGGGATTATCCCCCCCTCTGGTTTACATGTCCTACCCTCTGCTGAATTATTTTTATCCTCGGTGGGGATAAAAATTATCCCCCCCACCCAAAGTATTTTCACCATTACATTGTAATAATTAACAACCAAAATACACAGGGTCCGTCTTCATTTTGAAACATTTTAAAATGTTTCTCAAAATTATCCCCCCCTCTGGTTTTTTCACAAATCGCACCCTGTATATATGACAGAGTCTGTGTATGTTAAGAGGGCCACACCCTTGGAATCATTGTTGTAGTTCACATTGGAGTAGAAGACATTGGGCTGCTCTGGACTGGAGGGGACCGACACCCTCTCATCTTGTTGGTCCTGAGGCTTTGGAAACCCACTGACGGAGTAAATAGCGCAATCAGGGTGCGGATTGGTCAATGAGGCGGGAAGGAGGCTGTTCCTCCTAGGGTCTCCTGGACATTCATTGGTGCTTTGGTTTTTGTCTGCAAAGAAAGAAACGACAAGACCCAGTATAGTTATATAGTAGTGTAGTAAATGGCTTGACGGTGATGGTTTCCGTTGACTCGTTGTGGAGGAACACTGTGGTGGGTCTGTTTTGGTCATACCCGAAACAAACGCAGCTCTTCTGCGTTTTATCCTGCAGAAAACCAGAAGAACCAGAGCCAGCACCAACACAGCAACACCAAGGGCTGCTCCTCTATATGTCCACTGATCTGTTGAGATGGATTACTTTTTTATTCATTTATTCATTTTCACCATGCACACACGCGCACGCACACACACACACACACACACACACACACACAAGACTTTTTGAAGTCTGTTGGCCGCGCTAAAGAAAGTAAGAACAAAATAAAGATTCCTTATATGCCGCACAGTGCCAATACAAAACCTGTTTATTTTGCCTCCTACATTTACCTGTTGATGTAAAACGTGTTGCAGTAGCTTCTTTGAAACCATGAACATCACTCTTCACCACTTTAATAATAATGGTTTGAAAGGAAGAAGCAGGTCGTTAAATGGAATTATGTTATGTGGTTAACAAACCGAGTACAAATTGGATTAGATTAGATGTAACTTCATTATATAATTTAACCAGTGTTGGGACTAACGCGTTATTAAGTAACGCGTTACAGTAACTACGTTACTTTTGCAGTAACGAGCACTGTAACTAATTACTTTGTCAAAATCAGTAACGCGTTTATCGTTACTATGATTTCAACAGGCTCGTTACTTGTTACTTCACGTGCATAACCCAGGACTAGTTTCCGTGGTGGACGTGAAGTCGACGACAGTCAAGGCGTTGTATTTCTCATGGAAATATGCACATTATTTTTCCTTTCTGACGGTAAAAGACCTAAGGAATATTTTGGTGACCTTTCATCTATGTGGAGGTTCGAAAACTCTAGCCACATCAAAAACTAGCAATTCTAATCTGATGAAACATCTTCAGAAACAACACGCATCTACCAAGCTAGTTGAAAAAGACCCTGAAGGTAACACAGGTGATGCTGCTGCTAACGTCAGCTCCGCCGACGCCAAAGGAGAAGCCACACCAGCCAAACAATGAAAGCTTGATTTTACAAAGCCTGTTGCACAGTCTATAACACAGACACAGCTTTAAATTAAATTTAGACATCTGCAAACATGATTTTGTGTTCTATTTTATCTTCTTCATCATTTTCACCTATACATTTTCAAAGTAAATTTTTTTTCACAAACACATTTTCAAAGATTAAAAAATGTCACCAGCGCATTTGCAGAGTTTCAAATCTGGCACTGTTCTAACAGTGTATTTCATTGTTTCCCGGTTTTGAAACCTTGTAAATGGGATTCTGCAAACAGGTGTTCATACATTGAGAAATAAGTTTTGAAAGGTTGAATATTTTTAAAAACTTGTAAAGGTGTAAATTTACACCATTGAAATGTATTTTTTCAGAACTGACTTTTCAGCACTGACTTTCCAGAGATTTGACCACACAGGCGCAAGCTTTGAGTCACGTGATTATTGGCAGTGTTCTGTCGCTCATTCTTTTCGAAACTCCTGACAGTCAAAGGTCCGAAATCGTTGATCTGCAAAGAGGAAAAAAAAAAACGTTCCTGGGGGCGGGACCATTTGGCTCTAAACCTATTGGTTGCCCTCTGCTGACGTACATTCCAATCACATGTGCCGTTGGCCGGGCTGTGCGTGATTGACAGTGCTCTGCCGATGACAAGAATAACAAGCGACCTGCGCGGTTGATTTTGTTTTTCATTTTCTGGAACCATGGCTGGGTACGGAACCTACGGAACCCGTAACGGGACATGGGATAAAAAAAATTAAAAATATGTTTCTCGTGAGCACGAGTAAGTATCTGGTGCGCACGAGAAAGTATCTGGTGTGCACGCGAAAGTATCTGGTGCGCACGCGAAAGTATCTTGTGAACACGAGAAAGTATGTCGAGCGCACGAGAAAGTACCTCGTGAGCACGAGAAAGTATCGTACGCATATCACTGGCAGTGTGTGTGTGTGTGTGTGTGTGTGTGTGTGTGTGTGTGTGTGTGTGTGTGTGTGTGGTTGGTTTAAACCCTGTTGTAATAGCTTCTTCGACAGCATGAACATCACTCTTCCCCACTTTAATAATAATGGTTTGAAAGGAAGAAGCAGGTCGTTAAATGGAATTATTTTAGATGTGGTTAACAAACTGAGTACTAATTTGGTTAGATTAGATACAACTTTATTAGATAATTTAACCTATAAACTACAAGTCAAAAGTTTGCTGTCTGATTCTACTTTTCGAAAAAAAAAAAAAAGGGAACTAAATCAGTCCTCTCAAAGAGGAAGTATGTTGAGCGGTCAAAAAAAAAAAGAAAGACATAGACATAGAAAGGCTCACCATTGTTCACCTTGAGATACACTTCCACATATGTGTCAAGAGAGAACCTTTGTATCCCACACCAATAAGTCCCAGTGTCTTCCAGGTGCAAATCCCTAATAGTTGTGATGAATGTGTTTCCCATGTCTTTGATAGAGTACTTATCCGATCCTCTGGTCATAGTAGTTATGAGAACGTCCTTTACATCATTACATTTTCCCTTACAGAAGTATTTGATGTTGTTATGCGCATTGGTGTGAGTGCATTCAATTCTGACTGTTCCTCCGACCGATCCATTCACGGTCAGGGCCTCAGTCCAAGTCATGGGACAGCCTATCAAAAATCAAATGTGTTCTCGGTTATAACAACCACTCGATGATGTACAACAACAACAAAAAAGCTGAAAATGGGCAGAATCAAGGTGGATATAAACCTTACCACTGAGGAAAAGGAGGAAAGGGACCGCGGCCTTCATGTTCCCTTCACGCCGCTCTGCTCCCCACATCCCTCCGCGGTTTTATTGCGCCGTGTTGAAGTGCCACTTCCTCTTCTCTCGGTTGGCTTCCCCTTTCTTATCGCAGCAAACACTTCTGAGCAATTTCATTTACTTTTTCTGAAATTTTGTTGCTGCAACTTCCTGACATGGCTCATTTGAGCATGTTAGATATTAAAAGAGATTCGGTCGATATATATATATATATATATATATATATATTAGGGCTGTCAAGCAATTAAAATACTTAATCGCGATTAATCGCATTAATATCATAGTTAACTCGCGATTAATCACATTTTTTTCTATTCTAAATATCCCTTGATTTTGTGCTGCTAGCCTTTTAGTGAGATCAGAGAGTGTTGAGAAGGTCAGTTAGAAAACATTTGGTCAGATGGATATAAGAAGAGAGACCTGCAGTGAATTCAACCCGGTCCACTTGACATCGGGTAGGTGCATGACAGTGGTAGGCCTACCGTAAAACTTCAATAGCCCAGGCTTTTATTTGTTTCAATCACTGAACTTTCGAACAAAACTCGAAAGATGAGAAATACTATAACATTTATTATTTAAACCAGTATGAATATTCCTACCATACGTAGGCCTATACACATTACCAGGCTATCGAATAACGCCTACACACACACACACACACACACACGGTAATCGGGAGTTGGGAGAATTCCCGGTGGGCCGTTAACGTTTCGGGGCTTATTACTGCGGGATAACAATATTGCGTTTATAAAAGTTACTTGCACCGCCGTCCGGCAGCCTGAGCTGTGCGCCCACAACCTCTCACTCACTCAACACAGCCGCAACAACTCTCACAAACTGTCAACATCGAAACCAAGTCGATTTTGTCTAGAGGGGAGTAACTGAGCGGCCCCCGAAGTGGTACAGCCCAGGTGGGCCTTGAACTGCGATTGGTCAGAAAGCCGTAAGAGCTAATGACAACATTGAACTCTCGTGCACGCTCGAACAGAATGACACACAAACACACACACACACTTTTAAGGAGTTTTTCACCTGCTCCCTATCCTTGCTTGCCCAAACAAGTTTGTGTGACGTGCTTGTTGTTTTGTTTCCGGTTTAGCTAGATCCGGTATGGTGTTGTAGTTTTTCTAACGTGACTAGTTATTGCTAGACAGCAGGTGAAAAAACGACAACGTTTGCCAAGCCAAAAGAGCGTTAATCGCACGATAAAAAAATTAACGCCGTTAAAATTGGTTTGCGTTAACGCCGTTAATAACGCATTAAACTGACAGCACTAATATATATAGACTTAATGTACATGTTATTCATTGAAACAAACTCAGGAAAAAGGTTATGGGCGCTTTATTCTAAAAGTGATTAGTGCTACACATACACAGAAGGCAGGCTGTTGCAATATACACTTTTATTCACACTTATTGAAATCGTACCCCAGCCCTAGCGCCCAGTCACATTAATGTACGTGTGTGTGCTGGGACCACTTTATCTAGGACGGCAACTCCGGTCAGAGAGTAGACGCATACACAGGGAACAGTTTTTGTTGTTTATATATCTTGAATTGGCGAATGACATCAACGATGGCTTCAATGAATAATCAGAGGAATGAATGAATAAATGTACGGATGGTTTTCTGTAAGACAATAAGAAATAGACAAATAATTATTACAAGATTTACATACTAAAACAGCAGGCTTCTAGCTACTAGCAATATCCCATAAATGCTATAGAAACATAACAGCCGACAACGGCGCGACAGAGTGACGTACACATATGAAATGTCTACACGAGGTGCAGGCTTATACACTAGCTGCCCGATTAGTGAGTGAATCAACTAACACAATAGCAGAAACCAGCTCTAACACACAAATCACGACCACTATATGGAACAGAATTGCGGACTGCATATAACAATTATCCTTCATAAATATACGTAAATATACGTTGTTCAGTATTAACTCACTCTTCACGAACGTATTCTCTGTCGTTGCGGGTTATGCAATCGAGGCGCAACAAACTCTGACGTAATCCTGTGCACCCAGTAAAACTCTAGGACACTGCGGCGCTACCTTGGCTGTCCCAATTGCCTGAATAGAAATAACAATATACATTATATATCTATATGCGATACGATATAACAAACTTACAGGGAATTTACAACAGCCTCCCCCTGAATAGCATGGCTATTATGTAAACAAAATATATTCCCTAAGAAGAAGTACAGAAGTCCCCTGATCGGCGTCGTCGTCCGGAACAGCTGGCAGCCGGACAAGGCGTGCTACTGGTCGCAGGTAAGTCTTGTCCCCCACTTGGACCTCAGCCGACTGAATGCATCCATCGGCACTGGCATTCAGCTTGACCACCTTCCCAACGGGCCAATGAGCCCATGGCAGTTGAGGATCGACGATCATCACGACAGTGTCCTGGAGGAGATCATCAGTAGGTTGGCGCCACTTCTGGCGGACATGAAGAGCCGGTAAGTAGCTTCTGAGGAAGTGTGTCCAGAAGGGATTCACCATCATTTGACAATGACGCCACCATCTCCTGGTGAGTGGGTCCGGAGCATAGGACACTTGTGGCAAGGAGGCGTCCCGCCACCCCGTCAGCAACATTTTTGGTGTCACAGGATCAACTTCAACGTCTGACGACACCTAAAGGCTTGGAATTAAGGATGCCTTCCACCTCGATTAAGACTGTGAGCAGGACTTCTTCTGGGAGAGACTGAGCACTAATCACGACCTGCAGAGCTTTCTTGACGGATTGTATCTCACGCTCCCAGGCGCCACCAAAGTGGGGAGCTGCTGGTGGGTTGAACTTAAACCTGATCCGTTGCTTGGCAAGTCTCTCTTGTAGCTGTGGTTCCATTGCAGCGAACGCCTCCTTCAGCTCTCTTTCTGCACCTCAGAAGTTTGTTCCCTGATCAGAGAGTACCTCGAAAGGGGTGACTCTACGTGCGATGAATCCCCTCAATGCTAGGAGGAAAGCGTTGGCGTCAATACTATTTAGCAGATCCAAGTGGACACATCGAGTGGTGAGACATTTAAATATGACACCCCATCGTTTCTCACTGCGCCGCTTCACCTTGATGACGTATGGTCCAAAGCAGTCCACTCCCATCTAGAAGAATAGAGGCCTGAAAGTTCCGCAGACTGGCAGGAGGTAGGTCCGCCATTATTGGAACCACTGGCTGCCCTCTCCATTTCCTGCATTCCACACAAGTCCTCTGATGGTGCTTGATAGCCTGTCTCCCACGTAGGACCAAGTACTTGCGCCTGATCTCGGCGAAGACCCCATCAGGCCCTGGGTGGAGTAGTCGTGCATCGACGTCCTTGATGGGGAGTCTTGTTATCGCATGGCAGGGATCGAGAACTATGGGGTGGATGTCAGTAGAACAGGAGGTGTTCATACGACAAAAGCATCCACCGACTCGGATAAGACCCATTGTCGGATCCATCTCCGGTGTAAGCATACTGAGCTTACTACTGGGCAGTACGGGTTTGCCAGCCCTGAGACACTTAATCTCTTCTGGGAAGCAGTCTGCTTGGCTGGCCTTTAGCAGGGGGGCTTCGGCGTCAAGAAGGTCCGATTGAGGTAAGGATGGGTCAGCCGCCGCCCCATTAAAGAACTTCTGGGTGGCGTTGACCAGGTCTGTCCAGCTGTTGAACTGTGTGAAGTCTGGTGTTTGAGGTGCCAGACTCGTCTGTGTGAGACCGCAGAAGATACTTTGCTTGAGCTCAGCAGCATCTTCTGGCTCTGTGGAGGTGGGAAGTGATGGCCAATTTTTAGGTGGACCACGACCCTTTAATCCACCGACTTGGTGCCACCAGCTCAGCCAAGGTCTTGCCGCAGATGAGATCGTCGGCTGGATTGTTGGCCGTGTCCACATATTGCCAGGTGTGCACGGACATCAGGTCCTGAATGTCTGAGACTCTGGTTCCAATGAAGACCTTGAACCTGCAGGACTCGGAAGTCAGCCAGGTTAAGACGGTGGTGGAGTCAGTCCAAAGGAAGGTCTGGGTGATGCTTAAGGTGAGCTCTCGATGAATGAGAGAGGACAGCTGGGCTCCTGTCAATGCTGCACAGAGCTCTAGTCGTGGCATCGACTACTGGCGCTTTGGGGCCACCCTAGACCTTGCCGTAACGAATGAGACATGGACGTGTCATCACTGTTTGTTGTGAGGTAAACTACCGAACCGTATGCCTGTTCGGAGGTGTCACAGAAGACATGCATTGTATAGTCTGTGGCTTCAGTGGCGATGTCCTGTGGTGCGTAGGTTCGTGGTAGGGAGATATTTGCCAGCTCGGGGAGTTCCCTCTCCCAACTGGACCAGGCCTTGAGGATGTCAGGAGGAAGGTTTGGGTCGTCCCAGCTCCTCTTCTTCGCCCACAGTTTCTGGATGAGGACCGTGTAGGGAATGATGACTCCCAGAGGATCATATTGTCTGGCCAGCAGCTTGTATACGTGGCGCATGGTAGGAATCTCGCTTTTCATCGGCTTGGGCTTGTAGCCAAGTTGATCAGTCGGACAATGCCACCGTAGGCCCAGAGCCAGCTCCTGAGGGTCAGTGCTATTCTCAGCTAACCATAGCTCTGTGCTCTCTGATCTGGCAGTGGAAGGCAGATGGAAGACAACAGATGGGAAGTTATTTGCCCACTGCCGGATCTCGAATCCTCCCAAGGCTAGACACTGCCGCATCTTGTCCATGAGGAGCTTGGCAGACTTGGGTGTTGAAAGGCTCTGGAGACAGTTGTCCACGTAGAACAACTGCTCTATGGACTGCAGGATGTCTTCATTTCCCTCTGCGTGGTCTTTGACATGCTTCTGCAGTGCAAACGTTGCGCAGCATGGGCTGCTTGTTGTACCGAACGGCAAGACCTGCCATTGGTAGCTCTTCTCTTCGCAGGTTTCTCCAGACGAACCTCAGCAATGGCCGGTCCTCCGGTAGGAGACGAACCTGATGGAACATTGCCCGGATATCTCCACTGATGGCGAAAGCATACTGCCGGAATCGCAGGAGGACCCGATGGACAGTGCAGGACCCGAACACAGTGCAATCTAACAGCCGACAACGGCGTGGCAGAGTGACGTACACATATGCAATGTCTACACGAGGTGCAGGCTTATACACTAGCTGCCCGATTAGTGAGTGAATCAACTAACACAATAGCAGAAACCAGCTCCAACACACAAATCACGGCCACTATATGGAACAGAATTGCGGACTGCATATAACATTTATCCTGCATAAATATACGTAAATATATGTTGTTCAGTATTAACTCACTCTTCACGGACGCATTCTCTGTCATTGCGGGTTTTGCAATCGAGGCGCAACGAACTCTGACGTAATCCCGTGCACCTAGTAAAACTCTAGGACCCTACGGCGCTACCTGGGCTGTCCCAAGTGCCTGAATAGAAATAACAATATACATTATATATCTTCCATATGCGATTACGATATAACAAACTAACAGGGAAACAAACTAACAGGGAATTTACAACAATAACCCAGGGTCATTATTTGGATCAAACCACTTTCTTGGTTACCATCCAAAAATGTAACATCTGTGAACTAGTCAGAAAAAGTGTCCAGAAAAAATTAATATGCCTTCCATTCCGCCGAAGGGGTCCAACAGGGTTCACATTCTCATACTCTGTTGAGTTTTCTTTCGCTCGATTACTCGAGACAAAGAAAAAAGACAACAACACAGAGATATCACTGTCTCACAGGGCCAGGAGTATGCCCAACTCAATTCTTAGGTAACGGACGATGATCGTCCGTTACCTAATGTTTGCGGTGCCTGGCGGGATTCATCATGTGCCTAGCGATCAGCCACAGCAGGAAGGTGAACAGGCAAACAAACATTAATGCCACCACTGCAATCATCAGGGTCCAAGAAACACGCCCTGACAAAGAGGAAACCTAGAAAGTGCTGGAGGTTAAAATGCATACTCTGAATCCAAACATAAAGACACAAGAGATTCGGCATACACGCCATTTAGGCATTTTGCACCACCTCAATCCACATAGCATGGGATGCTATGCATTTCATGGGAACTTAGTTCACTCACTCAAGTGTATTTTTTGTCCCACCTCTGATGTTTACTCTACTACTACTACTACACTACTACTTTAACTGTTTTTGTTCCAATCAACAGTAACATTTAAACCGGGAAAACATAAATCATATTGCCAAGCTAAATCACCAGACGTGCATTTAACATTCGAATCACAATCACAATTATATCTATATTATAACACTGATAAAACTCAAAACACACGGGCAAGAAAGACACTTTTTCTTCAGTCCTGAACGGTTAAATGGGTGGTTGTGTGGGGTATATGCACGTGTGGCGATCCGGGGGAGACTTTAATTCTTCACAAGATCCAAATTGATTAATCGTGTAATGAGGACCGACAACGCCACCCTGGGAATTTCAACCAGGGAATTCTAAATAGAGAACCATAAGAGAAAGGAACACAGGTACGTTACACTAAGGAATGGCAGGAGACGTGGTTCACCAGTTTAACAAACACCAGTTATTTATTATTATTTTGCTAGCCCCTCTATAGCCAGGGTTCTAAATAAACTTTTTTGATTACCACCCAATTTGGCTGGTAACCAAAAAAGTTAATTTTTGTGGTTACCAGCCACATTGGTTACCAGCCAATTTGGCTGGTAACCTTCTAATGTTACCAGCCAATCAGAATTTCCACTAGCCAAATTTTTTCCAGAGAAAATAAGAGATATGAGTGCCGCTAAATCAATTATTTTTACATTTTGGATTTTATTAACACAATCCAAGTACATGGATATAACAAAAAAAACATTATTTTTTTCATTTTGATAATTTCAGAGCTCTACCGCATCACATTTCTTCAGCACTCTCTGAACTCTCTTCAATACGACCTGTTTTGGCGGATTTAATCCTGAAGCTCTCCTGATGACTCCAGGCACTCTCATGGTCCTTTACAGTCTCGAATTTAAAATTATTCGTTCCCACCACGAAATTGTTTGTTTTGTTTTTTTCTTTTAAATACATGTGGCAGTCCTTACAAAACATGACAACATTTTCGTGATCAAACACAAGCCATTCACGACCCGTCAGCCATTTGGCATTGAACTTTATTTTTTCCGCTTCGCACGCATTGTTGTTTAGATTCTGAATCACTGCCTTCTCGCCCCCAGACCTCTGTCCAACCAACCACTGCCGCATTTAGTTTAAGTTTAGGCTTCTTTCAATTACTTTAGGAAGCTCCCACACTTCTTTTGATAGTTTCTGCTCCGTTCATTAATTCTTTTTATTCTTCTTCTTTGTGTTTTCTGTTTCCATGGTTTCTCACGCTGGTTGGTTGCACTGCCTGCACGCAGCCAATGGCCGTCTTATACGTCATCACGTAACATCACGACAGTGTTCATGGGAAATGAAGTCAGTACTGCCCAGGGAGCCAGAACAGTAGAGCGGCTCTGACTGACATGATTGCCTCATGCATCACCGCCGAAGTGGCTAGTAAGTTTTTATTAACACCCGCCAAAATGATTTTTAACCCGCATTTGGCGGGTTGGCGGGTGTTAATTTAGAACGCTCTCTATAGCAATGGAGGCCAGACGGAGGTGCGGAATAATCAGGGGGAAGGGAATCCAAATTAAATTAAAACAACAAAGAAAACCTGAACCCAGGACCACAACACACCAAGGAGAACCGACATCCGGGACACCACCACCGCTGGCTTTCAGCGACCAGAGGAGAAAAAGGGCCCTCTTAGTCATACGCAAAACACACTCAAATTGCATAATAATAATACAAGTAGATAAAATGCAGACATCAAAATAAAGCAACCCATAAAAAGAGAGAAGCATAAATACACAGCCTGAGACTAGAAATCCACAAAAATGAAGGGACCAAAAGAGAAATTTCTTCAAAAGAATCAAAGAAATCAAAAAGGGAAAATAGAAAAAGCCGGAGATGCTAAATCAACAAATTAACAGTATAATTAGCTCACGACATAAGAACTAATAAACAAGTTCAAAAGAAAAAATAAATCAATAAGATGGCCTGACCGGCTAAACCCCCCACCCACACACTCTCATACGCTCACCCTCACACCAAGCACACACTGCCGATCCGACCGGGCGAATGCCAGTAACGCCAGTTATTGAGAGAGAAACCAGTCCCCGGCAACCCAGGGGCCAAGCAGTTACTGGCGGGAGACAGTCAAACAAGCAGAGTGGTAGTAGCATCGAGGCATGCAGAAGCACGGCAAAGCAGCAGTGTTCCTGTACCTATTTTAAGCGTCCGGAGAGTTCAGCTGGTCCCGACCAGCGGCGTCTACCCGAAGGGAAGTGCGAGGAGGGTCCGCACGGAGCAGTGGCAAACGGAGCCTCCGCAATTTTACGGGTGATGCGTTCAGGGTCTGCTAAGAAACGAACAAAAGAGCCATTTAGCACCTGGGCTAACAGGCTATGGCCATAGCAGTACCTGCGGTGTGCATACCTGTGCAGCGTATTTCAGATTTCTAAAACATTGATTTGTATAAAGACAACTGTGATGAATGAATGAATGAAATGATGCTGTATCTTCTTTTCCACCAGTTTCAAGCAAAGACAGGTTGAGAGGTACTGTCACTGTCAGAGCAGCTTGTCACAGGTCCATGCAGAAGAATGAAAAACCACACAGCTTGAGCGTAGGCTATGTTCAGGGATGGGTTTGTTAAATTGTCTGTTTCAGTTCAATGACTGTACAGAATGCGTTCATCAAGCCAACAAAAACTGCTGTTCAGATGTTGCCGTTTCTGGTATTTTAACATTTTAACATTTGTGAAATTTTAATTTCACAAATGTTAAAATTAAATTTTAATCACACGAAATAGAAAACTAAATACTAAATAGAATACACTAAAGCGAAACTTAGAAGTTACGAGGAGATCACCTACCGCTGCAGTCAACCAGTGTACGGAAGTGAAAAGCGGAAATGATTAGACCCGTTTACACCTGTTTTCCGGTTCGAACGCTGGGCGCTCCGCATAACCCCTATTGGCCAACGATCCGGAGAGGGTGCAAGGCAGCAGGCTCACCTGCCTTCTAGGGCAGTGACATATCATACTGCTACACACGGAATGCACAGCGGTGCAATGTCCCTTCCGTCGCAGTTCATGTGGATGTGTGTGTGTGTGTGTGTGTGTGTGTGTGGATGTGTGTGTGTGTGTGTGTGTGTGTGTGTGTGTGTGTGTGTGTGTATGCACACCGGCGCAGCGTTATTTTTTATTTTTTAATAAATCTTGATTAAATCTTTACGATACAAACAAGAAGAAGCAAACAGTCATTAATACAGAAAATACATTGATCAAGAGCAGAACCACGAGGAGTTTTGAATAAATACATTAAAAATAGAGCATAACTGAATGGATTTAGCAGCTTTCTTATTTTTTGAGTCATAGATGGTTTTGGTGTACTGCTCTGTTTCCTTACCAAAAGCAATAAAAGAAGGTTTAGAGTTACTAAATTTGGCTTTGTGAATATGATATTTCCCTAAAATGATCAACAAATTAATCAGGTATATTTCTTTCTGTTTTTTACTGTTGTTGTCATGGAAACCAAACAGTACATCTTTCCACAACAAAGACAAATCAGAGACAGGTTTATCAGTAATGTATCAGGATAGATCTTTCCAGAAAGTGGTGGTGTAGGGACATAGCCAGAATAGGTGCACCATTGTTTCTGTACATATTCCACATAAAGAACAGTTAACACATGTCACACTTAAACCTAAGGAGATATTGCTTAGCAGGATAATACCTACGTATGATTTTGAAAGAGACTTCTCTTACTTTATTTGTAAGGAGGTATTTGTAAGGAAGGTTCCAGATATTTCCCCAATTCAAGTTGTGAACAAAATTAGACCAATAGTGAACAACATTAGGGGTACTGGTGACATCTCTCTGGAATAAAGAGTGAATGTTACGATTATTATTCCTCATTGTGGTAGCGAAACATACATTACCAACTGAGGTCAACTTAGGGTCCAAAGCTGGTGAACAGTCTGGTTTTCCAGTCCCTCTCAAGAGAGTTAAAATACCAGATGGGATGGTATCCATAACAATAGCAAACTCTTTTGGGGTGATTGGAATGCCAAAAGTGTGAAGGAATTCAGAATAATTCAGCAAAGTTCCATTATCATTTAGTAATTGGGATACTAGGATTATGCTACTATTAAGCCAAGTTTTATAAAAGATTTATTCTCGAATTTAATAAGACGATTATTCCCGATGAAGCACCTATGTGGGGAGAAATTATGTTTGTAGATTAACGACCATGCTAAGAGCATTTGTTTGTGGAATTTGGATAAAATTAAGGGAATTTTTTCCATTTTATAATCACTCAAAAGTTAAAATTCTAGACCTCCAACCTTAGAGAAAATATAGTTAGGTATAAAATTCCATGTAGATGTGGGAATTTTTAGAAAATGCTTTATCCAATTTATTTTAAAAGTATTATTAAAGGGAAACTTCACCAATTTCCATTAAGCTTTGTATCGTTAGAAACCCACTCATATTTTTGAATGGTCAAGCATCATTCCCTTATTTTCCCCTGAGACCAGAGAGATCCGTATCGATCTCTAACACTTCCTGTTTTAAATGACACAATGTGACGTTAAATCACGCAATATGACGAATATTGCGTCATTTAAAACAGGAAGTGTAAGAGGGGAGGATTCTCATAAGACTACAAGCACCGGTCTTAATATGTCCATCGTTGGAACCCACTGACGCTACAGACCTATTAGATCAGTGCCAGTGAGTGGGATTTCACCAGCAGAAACTAAAATCCACAGCATCTGAAGCTAAGCTAACAGACGCTGTGGAGAAAACTGAATTAAAGACAATGGCGGAAGTTACTGGATCTGATATAGAAGATGTGGATTTTGAAGATCTGATGCTCGAATCAGATGTTCGTGGCTACCTTTACGAGCCGCAATATAGCGATGAGCAGATGAAGCTGTTAGAGGAACAGGAGGCGGCTGCTGCGGCCGCTACAGCCGAGGCAGAAGACCTGCCTGTCGCAGACGAGGAGCCCGGAATGGCTCGAGCTGGGGCGGATTGGTGGTGCCTGTGCTCTCACTGTGTGCCTATGGACACAGAGGTAGAGTCCGTCTGCTGCAAAGAATTTCAAAGATGTCGCCTCTCGAACATTGAAAAAAACTTGACTGGATGTAATATATGTTTTCTTGTAAACATATTCATTTGAGTGTCATTAATGTGCCCTTCAGCCCTTAATAAAAAAAAATATGTTTCTCAGAACAGAAACACGAATGAAAAGCACTTTGGTTATTATAGCTTTACTCGGCTTAAGGCACATATTGACAGGTGTGGCGTTTACCATTTTCAGGTAGCTGGAAACAGTTCAGCCCTGTTGGCATAGGCTTGACCTCCAATGAAGTAAGCAGCCTTCCCTTCTTTTCACGCTTTAGCCACCAGTGGCCACAGCTGCATCCTTCGCTCTCTAACTGCTGGGGACAGGTCTTCGGCAAAACGTAGCTTGTTGCTTTGAAGGAAGGTTGACTTCTTAGCAGCTTTCCAGATAGCGTTGCGGTATATACTGGCAATAAACTGTAGAATTATCCCTCGAGGCTTTGTGGCATCTTTCTTTGGTTGGCCGAGGCGGTGCAATGAGTCAATAACATCGGGGAGTCTGGCCTTGCGCTCCGGCGGGATGGACTGACAGATGCGTATCACCTCTTGGTCGACGTTCTGGTCTTTATTTTCAGCCATACCGTAGAGACGCAGGTTCCACCGTCACGAATAGTTTTCCAGCTCAGTTATTTGTTGTTCCAATAGGCTCGCCTTTTCCTCCGTCGCGTTGACTCAGTTCTCAATGTATGTCACTTTACCTTTCACTTCACGGATTTCAGCGCAGGCAAAGTCAACCGTCTTCTTTAGCCCCTCAATCTGTAGTGTATTGTTATCATTCTCGCCACACTCTTTTCCAGAGAGTCGATTCTCGTGGTGAAGATGACTAAGATTTTCTGCACGATACCATCACTGTCTAGACCCAAGGAGCGCTGCGGCTTCGTTTTCTTTGGTGCAGGAGGTTTGGTAGGAGTTGTGGAAGGAGTAATGGGGAGAGGGGGGAAATCTGGATCCCCGAGGGAGATCACAGGTGCATCTGCCATGCAGTAGTCGTGTAGGTTGTTCATAGGCGGATTCTCCGTCGGTACCTGCATGCTGCCGTAGTTGTGGTATGCCAGCTAGCGATGCTGTTAGCCAAAGTTTTTTTTTATCCCCCCCACGTGTGTCGTTAAGAGGCGAGAATTCTGCACGATACGACCTTAACAATAAGTTGACACGATGCACTCAACTCTGCATTAAGATACCTCCAACACTATACTTTAAGTAACTATGTTTCACAGCTCACAGTGAACAGCTCCGAAGGGTACGTGCACTCACACTAGGGTGACCAGATCCCAATTCACCAGAAGTGGGACAAAGACTACGTTTGTGCGGGACAATGCGGGACAAAGTGGGGGGGGAGAGAGAGAGGAGGCGACCTGGGACCTTCAGTGGGGGTTTCAGTCCGCAATAACAGATAATCCCCCGTTCCCCCCTTGTCCGTTCTATTTAGAAACATATTTGATAAACGTGTTTTATTTCGCTTATTTAGTTATATTTCATAATTAATTAAGGCCGCCACCAGAGGGCGCCTTCAACGCATTTGCCGCCCTAGGCGATTGACTAGGATCGCCCTTGCATTGCTTCTTGGTGGTGGGCGTGCCCTTAACCTGCGTCCGAGACCAAGTTTCATTGACATGATCAAACACCCCGCCCGCTCCCTGATGACAGCCCTGCTGTCTCCGCACGCAGCTATTTGATAAATGCTAGATGATAAATCACGCATTTCCAAAAAAAAAAAAAATCGAGTCTGACTGTCAATAACAATGCGGGACAACGTCTCAATTTGCGGGACGCGTTCAAAGTCATGGAAATGCGGGACTGTCCCGCACAAAGCGGGACATCTGGTCACCCTAACTCACACCGCCATCTTCCGCAGCCTTTCAGCGTTGCGCAGCGTTAGTTCGTTCAGTCACAGTTCTGTTCAGGCTGCGCACGGTGTGTGTGTGTGTGTGTGTGTGTGTGTGTGTGTGTGTGTGTGTGTGTGTGTGTGTGTCTTCTGTTTCCGTGTAAATGGTTAGGTGTGGTGCAAGGGTTACCAATACCGTCAGCAGAGATCGCAGAGATCGTCCGCAGAGATCGTCCTTCCTCGTAATAATCACGTGGAGAGCCTCTTTCCCCCGTCGCCTCCACCGACGTCCAGACTCACTCCACAACGAATGCTCAAAACCGCCGCACCACTCCCAACGACCCAGTTGACGCAAAACCGTACCAGACCTAACTCAGAACTAATAAAACAAAACGAAAAAACCTGCATGCAACCGCCTTCCTTCGCCTTGCATACTGTAATATTAATAAATCATGGAGACCGATGTAGCATGACTGTCTGTTTACTGGTAGTCTTCAACACAACACAGATTCACTAGTACAACTGTACTTGACTTAGGTTTCAACTGACACGGGAGGTGTCAGTTGAAACCGGAAGGTGGAGGTAAGGAGGTGAACTACAACTAATGTACAATACATCACATCTCTCTCCTTAAGATAGATATTCTCTCAACAGTTCTATCCTGTAGTAACTTCTGTTAAATTCCTGAGTTGTCTTTGCAAATTAAAACATATCATTTCTTATACTAAATAAAACTCTTACTTCATAGTTTAACCTTACAAACTAAATGTTCCTTGGCAGTATTTCTATTACTTAAAATTCACAACTTAAACAATGCCTTATATAGAAACAGAAAATAGCACAAACTTTTTCTTTTTTTCTTTCTTTCAATACTCAAGTTCATGGAGAGTAACGAGACGGTGGTTTGATCTCTCTGCCGACTCGTGAGCTCTTCACCACTCCTTCATTCACGGTAGGTGTTGCAGATGTTTTCACAGGTGATGACGCTGGTGTCTGGAATGATGCGTCACTTTCTGCAGGTTGTCTTTCTCCTGGATCGTAGTCTTCCAGTTGTGGAGGACTGTGTGTTGTGAAAGTCTTTTCTCTGGTTTTCAGCAGGTGTCGACGGTTTCTGCTGTAGGTACAGTGGGGCAAAAAAGTATTTAGTCAGCCTCCAATTGTGCAAGTTCTCCCACTTAAAAAGATGAGAGAGGCCTGTAATTTTCACCATAGATATACCTCAGCTATGAGAGACAAAATGAAAAATAAAATCTAGAAAATCACATTGTCTGATTTTTAAAGAATTTATTTGCAAATTATGGTGGAAAATAAGTATTTGGTCAATAACAAAAGGTCATCTCAATACTTTGTTACATGCCCTTTGTTGGCAATGACAGAGGTCAAACGTTTTCTGTAAGTCTTTACAAGGTTTTCACACACTGCTGCTGGTATTTTGGCCCATTCCTCCATGCAGATCTCGTCTAGAGCAGTGATGTTTTTGGGCCACACGGACTTTCAACTCCCTCCAAAGATTTTCTATGGGGTTGAGATCTGGAGACTGGATCATCCAAATGCTCTCTAGCAAACTTCCAACGGGCCCGGACATGCACTGGCTTTAGCAGGGGGACACGTCTGGCACTGCAGGATTTGAGCCCCTGGCGGCGTAGTGTGTTAGTGATGGTAGCCTTTGTTACTTTGGTCCCAGCTCTCTGGAGGTCATTCACTAGGTCCCCCCGTGTGGTTCTGGGATTTTTGTTCACCGTTCTTGTGATCATTTTGACCCCACAGGGTGAGATCTTGTGTGGAGCCCCAGATCGAGGGAGATTATCAGTGGTCTTGTATGTATTCCATTTCCTAATAATTGCTCCCACAGTTGATTTCTTCACACCAAGCTGCTTGCCTATTGCAGATTCAGACTTCCCAGCCTGGTGCAGGTCTACAATTGTGTTTCTGGTGTCCTTTGACAGCTCTTTGGTCTTGGTCATAGTGGAGTTTGGAGTGTGACTGTTTGAGGTTGTGGACAGGTGTCTTTTATACTGATAAGGAGTTCAAACAGGTGCCATTAATACAGGTAACAAGTGGAGGACAGAGGAGCCTCTTAAAGAAGAAGTTACAGGTCTGTGACAGCCAGAAATCTTGCTGGTTTGTAGGTGACCAAATACTTATTTTCCACCATAATTTGCAAATAAATTCTTAAAAAATCAGACAATGTGATTTTCTGGATTTTTTTTTTCATTTTGTCTCTCATAGCTGAGGTTTACCTATGATGAAAATTACAGGCCTCTCTCGTCTTTTTAAGTGGGAGAACTTGCACAATTGGTGACTGACTAAATACTTTTTTGCCCCACTGTATTTCCATCAGGTGTTTTGATGAGGAAGGATCTTGGCGTATCATGACTTTTCAACACAGTTGCTGGTTGCCAGTTGTCTTTCACTTTTACTCCGATCTTTTCTCCTTCCTCAAGAGTTGGTAGATGTTTTGCTCCACGATCAAAGTAGTGTTTCTGTTTTAGCTACCTGTCTTTGATGTTCTTGTGTGCGTTCTTGTGTATTTGTGGTTTCAGGAGCTGTTTTGATGTAGGCAATTTTGTTTTCAGTCTACGTCCCATTAACAACTGAGCAGGAGACAGCTTAACGCCATCTAGTGGTGCATTTCTGTACTCCATCAAAGCAATGTATGGTTCGTTCTGGCTTTCTGCAGCTTTCTTTAACAGATTTTTCACTGTCTGAATTGCTCTTTCACTCTGTCCATTAGACTGTGGAAATCCTGGACTGGACGTAGTGTGTATGAATTCCCAGTTCTGTGTGAATGTTCTGAATTCTGCACTTGAGAATTGTGGACCATTGTCCGACACGACTTCATCCGGAATTCCATGTCTTGCAAAGATTGACTTGAGCGCTGTCACTACATGTCCACTAGTGGTCTGTGTGAGCTTGGCGATCTCTGGGAACTTGGAGAAGTAATCCACACACATCAGATAATCACCTTGATTGTAGTGAAACAGATCAACGCCAACTTTTGCCCATGCCCTGTCTGGTATTTCATGGCTGATGAGTGGTTCTTTGGTGTTATTGCGTTTGAACTTATCGCAGACTGTACACTTCATAACAACATCCTCAATCTCTTTTGCCATTCCTGGCCAGTACATGACATCTCTGGCTCTTTCTTTGCACTTCACGATGCCTAGGTGAGACTCATGAACTCTCTCCATCATGTCTGTCCTCAAGCTGTGCGGTACGACAATTCTTGAGCGTTTGAAGAGTAGGCCATCAGAGCATGTGAGCTCTTCTCTGAAAGTCCAATACTTCCTGGCCTCTGGTGGAACATGTCTGATTTCTGCAGGCCATCCTGTCTGAACGCATTTCATCACCAGTTGCATCTCCTCATCTGCTGCTGTTGCTGTCTTGAAGGCATTCAGCTTTTCGGGTGTGATTGGCAGGTAAGATGACAAAACATGAACTTGTAATTCATCTTCCAACAGTGGTTCTGTGTGCTCTTTGAGAAAGGCACGGCTCAGTGTGTCTGCTATATACAACTCTTTGCCAGGTTTATATTTCACTTGCAAGTCATATGGTTGCAGTCTCATGAGCATTCTTTGTAGTCGAGGAGGGGCTTTCTGTAGTGACTTTTTGAACACTGTCTCTAAGGGCTTATGGTCTGATTCAACGTGCACAGATTTCCCATAAAGGTACTGGTTGAACTTCTCACAGCCAAAGACAATAGCGAAAAGCTCTTTCTCTATCTGAGCATATCTTTTCTGACACTCAGTGAGCGACCTCGATCCAAATGCTATGGGGTGTCCCTCTTGCAGTATCACTGCTCCTAATCCTTCAGAACTTGCGTCTACTGACAGCGTAATGTCTTTGCTGACATCAAAGTATCTCAACACTGGGGTGTTACTCACCAGTGACTTCAGCTTTCGGAAGCTCTCTTGTTGTTCAAAGTCCCAATGCCATGTTATGTCACTTTCTAGCAGTTTTCTCACAGGTGCACTCACCTCTGCCAGATTCGGTATGAATTTCGCCAGATACTGCAGCATTCCCAGGAACCTCATCAGAGCTGCTTTATCCTCTGGTTCAGGCATGTCCTGTATCGCTCTGATCTTTTCTGGGTCGGGTTTCAATCCGTCTGCTGACAAGACATGTCCAACATAGCTGACTTCAGTCATTCTGATCTTGCACTTAGCTCGATTCAGCTTCAGTTTGATGCTTCTGATTCTGTCTAACAGCTGTCTCAGTCTTTTGTCATGCTGCTCCTTATTTTCTCCCCAAACAAGAATGTCATCAACAATGTTCACGACTCCCTCCAGGCCTTCTAGACGCTGCGCGATGCACTTTTGAAACACCTCTGGAGCGGACGAGATGCCGAAAGGTAATCTCAGGAACCGATACCTTCCATACGGAGTGTTGAAGGTACACAGTTTGGAGCTTTCGTCGTCGAGTTGCACTTGCCAGAAGCCATGGTTGGCATCCAGTACAGAGAATTACATTTGGAATTTCTGCGACTATCTCTTCAACTGTGCGTAATGGATAATGCTCTCTGCGTATCGCTTTGTTGAGATCTTGTGGGTCAATACAAATCCTGAGTTTGTTTGGTTTGACTACAGTCACCATGCTATTTACCCAGTCAGTGGGCTCTGTTTGTCTCTCAATGACCCCAATGTCTTCCATTCTGTCTAATTCTTCTTTAACTCTGTTTTTCAATGCTACAGGTATTTTGCGCGGTGCATGGATGACTGGTGGAACGTCTTTGTCCAGTTGGATATGGTGTAATCCTGGAACACATCCTAAGCCTTTGAATAAATCTTCATATTCACCTAAGATGTCGTCATTTTCTTCATTTCCTATTTTGAACACTCTTTTGATCAGGCCTAGCTCTGTGCATGCATCTCTGCCAATAATTGCAGGTGAATTGCCATCAACAACTTGGAATTCAAGCTCATATTCCTTGTCTTTGTGGTAGCACTTCAGCTTTGCCTTGCCTTTTGGCTCCATCGTGTGGCCAGAATAGGTAACAAGCCTACAATTGGATTTCAGCAGTGCTTTCTTGTTAACTACTCTCTCATATTCTTTGTACGGCAATACATTGCACTCTGCTCCTGTGTCTAGCTTAAATGTCAATGCTGGCAAATACAATAAGGTCGACTCCTAAATGAGCAGGTCAGCGGTCTGTAATCCAATACTATCCCCTATCCCCTGGCTGTCCTTATAGGTCAATTATTACAAGCTGGCTTATTATTAACAACCTGTGATGTTTATTCGATCCACTAGCGGCGCCAGGATTTTGATTGTGGGTGGGCCTCCAGAAAACTGGATGGGCCAGTTAAAATAAGCCAACAATAAATACCGGGTTCCCCTTCTTCTCAGCTTCAGCGCTTTTCTGCGGCACTGAGGACAGCGACTCAGTAGCCTACCTGTGTGGCTCTTATGTTGCTGTCCTCAGCTCAGTGCTGAAGCGGACAAAGACATACACCTTGGCATTACGCCTAACTTCATTTATCTCTTTTGAACGTTAAATACACAAAACTGATAAATAATCACAAATGCACACAATTCAATTAAAACTTGCTTATGGGACTTGGGGCTTACAGTAGGAGACGGCGGGGTTTCGTGCTGAACACAGCAAGAATTTCTTGATATTCCAGTGAATTAGTCAATTCCCTTTCAAATGAAAGCAGGGACAAAGAGTGCAGTTTATCTGTCAACATTGTAGCCCTGGTGCCTGTTTTTATCCGATTGACAGCTGAAAAGAGTCTCTCCACAGTACATGTCGTCATGGGTAATGTGAGGAGGCTGTTCATGTTGGGGAAAATATCACGGGGCCATGCGTCGAGCACTTCTACGAGTGTTTCTTTCTTCTCGTTCATGGTCTTGTTGGCCTTTGCCTTTCTTTTAAGCTGCTGCACAAACACAGTGTGCTCTGCGTCTTCCACCGGAATGAAAAAGTGCGCGCAGGCGGGCCGGAAGAAAGCCTTGTCACCAACGGTGTCTGACCATGGCAAGCAGGCAGCAGCGGCTCTCATAAAGCCGTAAAGAGTGTTCAGCTCCATCATCTGCTTGTCCAGTATGTCATTCCATAATTTCTGTAGGTCAGAGTTTTGATGTACAGGTGATGATTTGCCCAGAATAGAATCAACGTGCGTATTGCAGCCTGTGGGCAGGCAGTCGTGCCTGCCCACGTGGGGTAGAAGCCGCTGATTGGCTGAGAAGCTTTTACTCAAAGCTTTCCTCAGGCTGCTTATTGGATTAACAGCTAGAATGAAAATCACTCACTACTCACTATAGGCCTCGGTCAAAATGGGCGGGCCCGGACCTAAAATGGGTGGGCCCAGGCCCGACCGGGGCCAACGGTAGCGCCGCGGGTGATTCGTTCTTGAGATATATTTAAAATGCCTCCCCATTACAGTTCATCTCAATACATCCTCTCAACTGCTAGCTTGGAATGAAACATCCAGGACGACTTGGGATTTTTATTTCTCTTACACACGTAGAAGCAGGTCGTCAAATGGAATAGCAAAATCTCGTAGATGTGGTACACAAACAGGCAACGACTATCTCGTCGAAGCTAGAGGCTGGGTTTGGTCACACCTTTAAAAGGCTGATAGCTGTTTCCGATAAATGTGATTGTGCTCAAAAAACCACAACACACACACACACGCACGCACACACACACACACACACACACACACACACACAATTTTACATACCTGGAAATATCCCTCTGGCAATAAGGGACCATCCAGTCAAAAGTGAATTATACAGCAAAAGCCTACATTCACATGCCAATAGGCGTGAGTGTTGTAGCCGCGATATCACCTTCAGAAGTGGTGATGTTAGGGAGAGTAATTATTTCTTGAAAACATGACTCAATCATTTCCTTCTCACCTGTGAGGTGGATTTTGGTATAGTTTGCAGATGGCCGTCTTCGGTCAGAGTCACCAGGGTTAAGTTCTTCAACAGGGTTACCGGTTTGCGTTGAATTTATCAAGTCCTCGCAAATAAGGACTCTGCCCTTTACAGAGGAACTTTTGGTTTTTTGAATGTCTCTCTCTAGTTCAGGGGTCAGCAACCTTTTCAACATGCAGTGCCAGTTTGACATTTTCTCGTTAATGAGTGTGCCTTAAGCAACAATATATTAAAAATTAAACTGAATTATGTATCTATAAGACATGTACAGCTTTGCAATACCATGTGAAGGCGATGCATAAAGGCCACTTGCAACAATATTTTAAATATTTTTTTCTCATATTACTCACAACATAGTGTAATAATATGCGACTGACATCTTAGCTGGTAAGTATTCAACTAACTTTCTTAAACATTTTGTTAAGTCACAGTCTCCAGCTACCTCTTAGGAACATAATAGTGTCTCGCAGGATATCCTTACATCTCCCTTATACAGTAAACAAAAACAGATTCACTGTGCACTCTTTAAACATAAAGTAAATAAATAATAATTTGGTGCCAGAGGTTGCCAGAGTACTTAGCACACCGTAGGAGGACGGTCTTTACCACCGCCTCATAACAAACAGACTGTGTCACGATTACTTTAGCCTAACCTGAGCATGAGAACATGACTCAACAATAAAGCTACACATTATCTGGTATTAACTAAGTCTCAACACATACCTGATGTTGACTCTTTTAACTGATCATTTCCTTTAAAACAAGAAACTTATTATAGCTCAACTGTGTAATAATGAGCTTACAGCCTTCTGCTATTGATCAAGTCTGTAAGGGGCTTTTCGAATGCGCTCTGACCGTCTCTCTGGAGCTGCCTCTGGCTCCGTCATGACAGGTGCATTCTCCTCTAAAACCACTGGCTGATTATCTGTTACTGTTCCCTGCTGTGCATGTTTGTCCGTATGCTCCTCTATTGAAGGAACTGCATTGCTGGCCTGTGTTTTGAGTAGCTGCAACCTGTTTCGTCTGACCACAGCCCCGGTGTCCGTCTGGACTGCGTAGGACCTCGGAGCCACTTCATTTAGCACTGTTCCAGCGCGCTGCCAGTCCTGTCTTTCTGTGTTGAAAACTCTGACTCTGTCGCCCGCCAGCAGAGGTTGCATTGCTTTTGCTGTGCGATCAAAGTATCTCTTTTGTTTTTTCTGTCATTTTTTCATGGCCTCCAGCACAGGTGTGGAGACTTGTTTCTTCACTGTTGTGATCTGTGTCTGTAGTCGTCTGCCCATGAGCAGTTCAGCCGGAGACTTCCCGCACACCAGAGGTGCTGCTCTATAAGTGAGCAGAGCTAAATAAGGATCCTCACCATTCTCTGTTGCCTTTATCAGAAGACTTTTCACTATTTGAACACCCTTCTCAGCCTTGCCATTTGCCTGTGGGAAGTGTGGGCTTACTGTGACGTGTTCAAATCCATACTTTCTGGCAAACTGCTTGAACTCCTGACTGGCATACTGAGGCCCATTGTCCGAGACGACAGTTCCTGGAATGCCATGTCGTGCAAAGCTGGACTTCATATGCTGAACTACTCCCATTGCTGTTGTGGTCGTGAGCAGAGCCATCTCAGGATAGTTGGAGTAGTAGTCGATCATCAGTAGATACTCTCTCCCTCTGAAGTGGAACAGGTCTCCCAATTTTTTCCCAGGGGTGCTCCGCCCTCATGTCTGTGAGCAGCGGTTCTCTTTGCTGTCTGTTACGGTAAGTAAGGCAAGTGGCACAGTCATTGATCATCTCTGCTATGTCACGATTCATGCCTGGCCAGTAAACAGTCTGTCTGGCTAGTCTCCTTGTTTTCTCTATGCCCAAGTGCAATTTATGCAGTATTTGGAGGACCTTCTTCCGCAGCTTTGTCGGGATGACTATTTGATCACCAGACTTGAAAACCATTTAAGCAGCAGGCCACCAGCTACCACCAATACATCCTGGAATGAGTAGTACTGCTGGCACGCTTGCTTTGGCCACTCATTTCGCATGTGCCATATCACTTTCTGCAGCTGGCGGTCAACTGCAGTCTCCATTGCTATTTTTTCTTTCAGGGTAGAGCTCACAGGTAGAGCCTCCACCACAGCATCCACATGGCCTCGTATGGCTTCATATTCCTCTGTGCCGTCTGTGTTCAGTCCTTATGCTGGATTGGCCCTTGACAGAGCATCAGTCACTACCAGGTATTTTCCTGGCTTGTATGACAGTTCATAGGTATACTTCTGTAGACGCATCATCATGCGCTAGATGCGTGGTGTCATCTCATTCAAATGCTTTTTGCTGATAGATATGAGTGGCTTGTGATCATCTCAAGTTCAATGTGTGGCAAGCCAAAGACATAAGAGTGGAACTTGTCACAGCCAAAGACGATCCCCAGACACTCTTTTTCTATCTGCGCATATCTTTGTTCTGTTTCTGTCATGGATCGTGCAGCATAAGCCACTGGTTTCCAATCTCCATCATGATCCTGCAGCAAGACGGCCCCCAGTCCATCTTTTGAGGCGTCCGTGGAGATTCGCGTCTTCTTACTCGGATCAAAAAACACCAACACTGGCTCTGTGATTAAAATGTCCTTGATTTCTTTCCACTCTTTGTCATGTGTTTGGTGCCAGGACCACTCTGTGTTTGACTGCAGGAGCTGGCAGAGAGCAACAGTCTTTGCGGCCAGATTAGGCACGAATCTTCCCATGTAGTTCACCATCCCTAATGTTCTTTGTACCGCCTTCTTGTCCGTTGGCTGGGGCATGTCCGTCACTGCTTTGATTTTGTTCATGTCCGGCTGTACTCCTGCCGGTGTCAGTCCATCCCCAAGAAATGTGACTCCTTGTGTGCTGAACTGACATTTCTCCTTGTTCAATCTGAGCCCGTACTTGTGGACTCTCTGAAGCGCACTGTGCATTCTGCTGTTGAGCTGTCCTGGGGTCTCCGCCCATATTATGACATCATCAACATAAACCCTGCCCCCCTCCAGTCCTTCAAACACATTGTCCATTGCACAGTGAAAATTTTCTGGTGCTGAGGAAATACCAAGGGGGAGTCTCTGATAACTGTAGCGCCCAAATGGCGTGTTATAGGTGCATAGGTCTGTGCTTGCACTTTCAATTTGCAACTGCCAAAATCCATGTGACACGTCGAGCTTTGTGAACCACTGTGCCCCAGCCATCTCACTCAGGATCTCTTCCCTCTTGGGAATTTGATATTGTTCTCTGAGGATGTTTTCATTGAGGTATTTTGGGTCCATGCATATTCTGAGAGCACCATTAGCTTTCTTACGCAGACCATTGAGTTCACCCACTCCGTGGCTCCCTTGGTGGGTTGATTGACATTTAATGACACCATTCTGTCCAGTTCTTTGCGAAAATCTTGTCTCAGTGGAACCGGAATTCAACGTGGAGCATGCACCACAGGTCTATCATTATCCTTTAGATAATGCTGTATGTGAACGGCAGCACCCCTATGCCATCAAAAATGTTTGGATACTGCGCTTCCCAGCTTTCTGCTTGTAATGTGGTGTTTTTCAGCTGCGGTGACTGTACTTTTCCCTCTGTCTTGGCAATGTTTAGAACACGCTTAACAAGTCCCATTTCCTCACAAGTTTGATCTCCCAGTAGGGAGTCCTTCCCTTTTGGCACTATCACAAACGGTAGATTTCTCTTGATGTGCTTATTCTGGACTTGTAACCTGCAGACACCCTGTGTTTCAATCATTTGCCCATTGTAAGCTCTCAATCCCACTTTTGTGTTTTTTATGACCAGCTTGTGGTGCAGAGCTTTGAAGTCTTTCAATGTGATGAGATTTGCCATAGCTCCTGTGTCAAGTTTCATGTGAATCTCTGTGCCATTCACTGTAAGTGGCGCAATCCACTTGTCTGCATTTATTGTGTTCACACTAACTTCCAATGTTGAAGTGGCCTCATTTTCCACAGTGACAGTGTCAGTATAGAATATGTCATCCTCATCGTAGCCTTCGCTTAATTTGCAGTTGCGGTGTTGCCAGCTTACTGTTACATTAACGTTAATTACGTTATATGCTATGGACCCTATAGTATCTGTCGTATAAAGGCTGGGACGAATTTCAAATTATAAATATGTATACCTTATTTTGAAAGTATAGACCGGCGCGATTCCCATTGCACAGTGATTATTCTTCAAAACGAGAGCTGTTAAATTGTTGAAAATGAATTAAACTGTAATCAGACAACGAGGTTATATGCTATAGACCCTAGACTATCTGTGGTATAAAGGCTGAGACGAATTTCGAATTATAAGTATGTACAATCCATAACGTTAGCTCTCTGGCTCATAGCTCAGCGGACTAGAATACCTCATAGAATCATTGCTTGTTGGCCGGAAACGGAAAGGGGGGCTGTTCATGTTTGTTTGTAGTCTTTTCGCTCGGTTCTCCGTCTCATCAGTAGGGCTAGAACCGAGCGAAAAGACTACAACCAAACGTGAACACCCCCCCTTTCCGTTTCCGGCCAACAAGCAATGAGTATTCCAACAGAAATCAATGGGATTTACAAAATGCGCTAAATGTGCAATAAAACACGATAGAAACTGTATTTCGCTGTGATACTTGATTCAACCACTCTATTTCATCCTAGACAAACCACAAAGTTCAATGTTCAAAATACCAGAAAAAACCAATAGCTCACAGCAACATATTGAAAAAAAGAACTATGAACTAGTTCATTTTTGGAAACTGTGAACTTAGTTCAAAATTTTGAATTATGAACGTTTAAATGAACTAGTTCATTTTAAAATTTGTGAAGTGAACTTTGAACTAGTTAACGTAGAAAGTGAACTTTCCCAACACTGGCCATAGTGGAGTTTGGAGTGTGACTGTTTGAGGTTGTGGACAGGTGTCTTTTATACTGATAAGGAGTTCAAACAGGTGCCATTAACACAGGTAAACAGCCTCTTAAAGAAGAAGAAGTTACAGGTCTGTGACAGCCAGAAATCTTGTTGGTTTGTAGGTGACCAAATACTTATTTTCCACCATAATTTGCAAATAAATTCTTAAAAAATCAGATAATGTGATTTTCTGGATTTTTTTTTTCATTTTGTCTATCATAGCTGAGGTTTACCTATGATGAAAATTACAGGCCTCTCTCGTCTTTTTAAGTGGGACAACTTGCACAATTGGTGGCCGACTAAATACTTTTTTGCCCCACTGTATATTTCATTAGACAAATTGAATATTAATTTGTCACATCTAAGAAGGGCTTGAATCATTTTTTTGAGTGTACTACATCATTGTACCATTCACACCGGTCACACGGTATTGTCAAAATCCATACCGTAACGCAAATTCACACCGATGTACTCTCTATACCGTTTATACCATACACCCCTAAGTCCCACCCACGGGCCCTAATCTGGCTCTGAGCCAAGTGGGTCCCGCCCCCCTCTTACCCTTCCTGCTTTAAATAATTATGTCATTTAAAGCAGTGTTAGAGGTGGATACGATCTCTCCCGTCTCAGGGGGAAATGGGGGAATGTTGCAAGAGCATTCGAATATATGACTGGGTTTCTAACGATACAAAGCTTAATGCAAATGGGTGAAGTGTCCCTTTAAAGTCTGATAGCTGTTTCTGATAAACGTGATTGTGCTCCAAAAACAAACCAAACACACACACACACACGCGCGCACACACACAAACACACAAAAACACGCACACACACACAAATTTAAGAGACGGATTACCAGAAATACTTTCTCCTCGTGAGCTTTCATTTTCGAAGTCTGTTGGCCGCGCTAAAGAAAGTAAGAACAAAATAAAGATTACATTTACTATCCTGCACAGTGCCATTACATTTTTTTGATTATGCTTCCTATATTTACCTGTTGGTTTAAACCCTGTTGTAATAGCTTCTTCGACAGCATGAACATCACTCGTCCCAACTTTAATAATAATGGTTTGAAAGGAAGAAGCAGGTCGTTAAATGGAATTACGTTAGATGTGGTTAACAAACCGAGCACTAATTTGGTTGGATTAGATACAACTTTATTAGATAATTTAACCTATAAATTGCAAGTCAAAAGTTTGCAGTCTGATTCTACTTTCCGACAAAAAAAAAGGGTAACTAAACCAGTCCTCTCAAAGAGGAAGTAGGCCTATGTTGAGCGGTCAAAAAAAAAATGAAATACTGGTAAAACATAGAAAAGGGATTCTCTCACCATCGTTCACCTTGAGATGCACTTCCACATATGTGTCGGGACCAAACCTTTCTATCCCACACCAATAAGTCCCAGTGTCTTCCAGGCGCAGATCCCTAATAGTTGTGATGAATGTGTTTCCCTTGTCTTCGATAGAGTACTTATCCGATCCTCCCGTCTCACTGCTTATGAGAACGTCCTTGTCACTACATTCTCCCTTACAGAAGTATTTGATGTTGTTACCCGCAAATGTGTGATTGCATTCGAATCTGACTGTTTCCCCGACCACTCCATTCACAGTCAGGACCTCCGTCCAAGTCATGCAACAGCCTATCAAAAATCAAACGTGTTCTCTGTTATAACAACCACTTGATGATGTACAACAACAACAACAAAACCTGAAGATGGCAGAATCAAGGTGGATATAAACTGGATATAGACAGTGAGTGAACCTTACCACTGAGGAAAAAGAGGAAAGGGACCATGGCCTTCATGTTCCTGAGACACCACTCTGCTCCCCACAACCCTCCGCGGCTTTAATGGCGCCGTGTTGAAGTGCTGCTTCTTCTTCTCTCGGTTAGCTTCCCCTTTCTGGTCGCACTTAGCACTTCTGAGCTATATTATTAACTTTTTCTGAAATTTTGTTGATGCAACTTCCTGACATGGTTCATTTGAGCATGTTAGAAATTAAAAGAGATGTCTTCAATATATATACATAGATTTAATGTACATGTAATTCATAGAAACAAACTCAGGAAAAAGGTTATGGGCGCTTTATTCTACAAGTGATTAGTGCTAGGCATACATGTAAGTCAGGCAGGTGCAATATACAATTTTAATCACACTTATTGAAATCGTAGCCCAGCCCAAGCGCCCAGTAACATTACAAACCAGGGTCATTATTTGGATCAAACCACTTTCGTGGTTACCATCCAAAAATGCAACATCTGTCAATTAGTCAGAAAAGTGTCCAGGAAAAAAATAATGTGCCTTCCATTGCAGAGGCCTATCTTTTATGACATACAGATTTTACAAGAAATAAAGAGGGGATTGTAACTATTTTTCATTTTTTAACGCATTGTGTTATGTACCCTCTCGTCGTTCAGGTTGAAGTTCAGGCTTTGGTAGTGACACGTCTGTCTGGAATCAGCCACATCGGCGTGTTCATTGAGGTCTATGGTGATGCAGGCGCTGACCGTCGGACGCCGTGGTTTTGGGGGGACAGTGTTTGGCGCTGATGGTGGCGGGTCTCTTTTCGTACGACCAGAACGTACACACTTGGACTCCAGCCAAAGAGGTCCAACAGGGTTCACATTCTCATACTCCGGTCAGCTTACTGTCGCTCGATTACTACCGACAAATAAAAAAGACAACAGCACAGAGATATCACCGTTTCACAGGGCCACGAGTATGCACTACTCAATTCTTAGGTAACGGACAATGATCATGTTTGCGGTGCCTGGCGGGATTCCTCATGTGCCTAGCGATCAGCCACAGCAGGAAGGTGAACAGGCAAACAAACATTAATGCCACCACCGCCTTGTACATCGCAATCATCAGGGTCCAAGAACCATGCCCTGAAAAAGAAGAGGAAACCTAGAAATTGCTGGAGGTTCAAATGCATACTCTGAATCCATACATAAAGACACAATAGATTCGGCATACACGCCATTTAGGCATTTCGCACCACCTCAATGGCATATCATGGGAATGCAATGCGTCTCATGGGAAATTAGCCCACTCACTCAGTTGTATTTTTTGTCCCCCCCTCTGTTTAAGCTTTATGTAGGGCTGTCTATAAAAAAAATGACAATGTAATTTTAATTTCGGTATTCCTATTTCTGTTCATTTTGTTAATGTTTTGCTATGTTCAATGAGAATCAGAATGCATCCTATGAATTGTCATGGATAATACCCACGGTCTTATGCTCGGTCTTACACTTATACACAGATAGTAACAAGATCACCTGTGTTGGTTTGCAAAAGGACTCGCGAACAGTCTCGGAGCTCCGCCTTATATCCTAATTGTGTGGCCTCCCCCAAGATGTCCTTGGCCAATCACAATGCTCTAACTACGGGCTCTTGACGTTCACGCCCACGATGGCAATACGATATGTTCCATACAGTAATCAAGCTTTAGTACAGAAGGGTTACATATTAAACATTAGTTGCATGAAGTTACATTTTATTCATTAGTTATACAAAGTGAGGTCTTTCATTAAAATCCATTCATCGCCTTGTTTATTAAACTAGATCTTAAATCACCATGACTTACCACATGGGTTTAAGAGATGAGCCCTGTGAAAGCAATATTAATTTAAACAGTAAAATATGTATTTGTAATAGTTAAAACCACTTTATTTGTCTGTGGCATATACAGTCAGGGTGTGATTTGCCGGTGGGGATGGTGGGGATTATCCCCCCCTCTGGTTTACACGTCCTACCCTCTGCTGAATTATTTTTATCCTCGGTGGGGATAAAAATGATCCCCCCCACCGAAAGTATTTTCACCATTACATCGTAATAATTAACAACCAAAATACACAGGGTCCGTCTTCATTTTGAAACATTTTAAAATGTTTCTCAAAATTATCCCCCCCTCTGTTTTTTTCACAAATCGCACCCTGTATACAGTCATAATCCTAAAGCTGGTAGTGTCTGATTTTAATCAGGTTATGGTTACCTTAACTCTAATTTGGAGCCTACAGAATATATATTCTGAAACCAGACGAGAAACCATAGGAGGGCGTTTCCTCTCACCGTGACGTGAGCCAGCCGTGTTTGAGGGGCCACTTATACGTAAATGAGGGGGGTGGGGGTATATCTTTTGTAACACGTGAATGAGGAACTCTTGTTATTGTCCCTCAGAAGGCAAGCACTTATTGACCAAGGAAAGCCCGGTAATATCAACTGTAAATATATTACCTCATATTCTTGTATAATTCATGCTTTAAGTTAACCTTACTTATACTTGTATCTAAGTGAACTGAGAGATAGCCTGATGTCATTGACTACAGAGGGATGTCTGTCTGATCCTCTGAGCTGTTGAATAACAATGGAACAAGGTCTGGAGGGTCTGAAGGTCTCACCTGTAAATACCCTTTACCTGAACTGTCTGCTATTGGGTCCTACCTGCCTGCCTGCCACCCGCTAACCGTGACAGAATGATCCGACCTGAATTGGACCCAGCGGACGCTCTTTTTGCTCTGAGTTGGAGGCTGTGTTGGGGCGTTCGTGCAGAGCTGTCGCTTCAAGGCCCGGAGGGTGCCTTACCCGAGTGGGCAGTCGAGCTTCTCAACCCCACAGTTTTTTTTGCCAGAGAGCTATAGGCCACTGCCACCGGACTTTGGCGATCGTCTTTGTAGTGTTAATGGATTTATAGGACACGGGATGTGATGTCTCCCCCTAGTGGTTAGGCGGGGGAGGTTGTAAACAGGCACTTGAATAAAGTCGTGCTTCAGGAGTACGCGCGGGAAGCCTCTCTCTCCACTTATTTCCGAGTTACAACTACCTAACTCTACATAGTGTCAGAAGACTTCAGTTACTCAATTCGGGTGAACATGAGATTTGGTTTGGCCAAACTAACTGGAGAGAACTCACGTCCGTTTTAGTCAGTTTTGAGTTTTTAAGTTTTCAGCATAGCTAACGGTTGCGGCGGTTGGGAAGCTAAGATGGAGCGATTCCAGATCCTCCCGCCACCCAAGTTCGACTTCACAAAGCCAGAAGAGTGGCCCAAGTGGATTCGGAGGTTTGAGAGGTTTCGGATTGCATCGGGTCTGGAGCTACAGTCGGATGAGAACCAGGTGAACACTTTAATCTATACTAAGGGGGATGACGCGGAAGACATTGTCACTTCACTTCGTATGACGGGGAAAGAAGCAAGCGAATACATCACTGTGAAGCAGTAGCTAGAGGGACATTTCGTGGTGAGGAGAAATGTTATTTTTGAGCGTGCCAAATTCAACCAGAGACAGCAGGAACAGGGGGAGACGGTGGACAGTTTTATCACTTCACTCCACTGCTTGTCAGAGCACTGCGGCTATGTGCAGCTGCATGACGAAATGATTCAGGACAGACTGGTTGTGGGCTTGCGCGATAAAAATCTGTCGGAGAAACTTCAGTTGGACTCAGAGCTGACGCTTGAGAGGGCGGTGACGCGCGCGTGTCAGAGCGACAGAGTGAAAAAGCAACAGGACCTGTTGAAGAGTAACTTCAAGGCAGAGACCACGGACGTGGACAGTGTTCAAACAAAAAACAAGTTTGACATAGGCAGAGGGAGACAGCAGAAAATGCAGGTTAGAACAAATGACAGAAGCAGTTATCACACACAGCCAGGTAACCAGACGCGGTGCATGTGGTGTGGTAGAACGCCAGCACACAGCAAAAATCAGTGCCCAGCTAGAGATGTAGCATGTAACCAGTGCCAGAAAAAAGGTCACTATGCAAAGGTGTGCAGATCAGGGGTTCTCAACGAAGTAAATACAGCTGAGTCAGATGAGGAGGGAATCGCTTTCCTAGGCACAGTCAGCTCAGAGGGTGAACCCTGGCTGATCAACCTTAATGTGAATGAGCACACAGCAGTATTCAAGATAGATACGGGGGCTGATGTGACAGTGTTATCTGAAGATGATTTTAAGAAGGGGCAGTTTCCAGAGCTAGAGAGCGCAAAGAAAGTGCTGCAAGGTCCAGGTCAGACGCCCATCACGGTGAGGGGAAAATTCACGGCTACCATAGGGATGGACAGTAAAAACACTACACAGGAAGTGTATGTAGTCCCAGGTCTGAAGTTTAACCTGCTGGGACGTCCAGCTATTCAGGCACTTGGACTAGTGGCTAGAGTAGACACAGTGGCACTGGATTCAGTCGAGAGAGTCAAGGAGCAGTTCCCCAAACTGTTCAAAGGGCTAGGCAAGATGGAGGGGGAATACAAGATAGAGCTTAAAACAGACGCCAAACCATTCTCCATATCAACCCCACGTCGAATCCCGCTGCCTCTCATGTCTAAGGTGAAGATGGAACTCTCACGTATGGAAGCGATAGGGGTGATATCAAGGGTTGAACAACCCACAGACTGGTGCGCCGGAATGGTCACTGTGCCGAAGCCAGGCAAGGATGAGGTGCGCATCTGCGTTGATCTGACGAAATTGAATGAGTCCGTCAAGAGAGAGAGACACATGCTCCCGTCAGTCGAACACACACTTGGACAGCTAGAGGGCGCCAAAGTATTTTCAAAAATCGATGCTAACTCAGGGTTTTGGCAAATTCCCCTTGCCAAGGAGTCCGCCCTCCTCACAACATTCCTCACTCCCTTCGGGAGGTTTTGCTTTAATCGCCTCTGCTTTGGCATATCCTCTGCACCTGAACATTATCAGAAAAGAATGTCCCAGATACTGGAGGGACTTGACGGCGTCCTGTGCCAGATGGACGACGTGCTTGTGTACGGAGACACACAGGCCCAGCACGACACACGACTGTTGGTGGTGTTGGGAAGACTGCAGGAGGCAGGCGTCACACTGAGAGGTGAGAAATGTGAATTCTCAAAAAGCCAACTTAAATTTCTCGGACAGATCATAGATGCAGTCGGCGTCAGAGCAGATCCTAACAAAGTGAGAGCAGTGACAGACATGGAGGAGCCGGACGATGTGAGCGGAGTGAGACGATTCCTCGGAATGGTGAATCACCTGGAGAAGTACTTACCCCATCTAGCAGAGAAGACACAGCCACTCCGGGACCTGTTGAAGAAGCAAAACATGTTTCAGTGGGGGCATGATCAACAAAGAGCATTCAATAACATCAAAGAGGAGCTGAGCTCACCACCAGGGCTGGCGCTCTACAACGCAAAGGTAGAGACGGTCGTCTCAGCTGACGCGTCATCGTTTGGCCTAGGAGCTGTGCTACTCCAGAGACAGGAGGAGGGCCACCTCAAGCCAGTCGCATATAGCTCAAGATCACTCACGGACACTGAGAAAAGGTACGCCCAGATTGAGAAAGAGGCCTTAGAGATCACATGGGCGTGCGAGCGTTTCTCAGACTTTCTGGTGGGCATCAGGTTCCATGTGGAAACAGACCACAAGCCTCTGGTTCTGTTACTGGGTTCAAAGAGCCTGGATGAGCTCCCCCCACGCATTCAAAGACTCAGAGTGCGGCCGGCAAGAAGTTGGCCATGGCAGATGTGCTGTCAAGGGCGCCGTTGAGGGACAGGGGGCAGCCGGAGCAGGAGAAAGAAGTCAACCTGTATGTCAACATGGTCATGTCAACCCTCCCGGCTACGGAAAAGAGGCTACAAGAAATAAGGGAACACCAAGAACGTGATGAAATACTAAGCCAAGTGAAAGCGTACTGTAATGAGGGCTGGCCAGACAAATCCACAATAGACAAAGCTTACCTACCATACACTCAGGTCCAGGAGGAACTATCAGTGGAGAACGGCTTACTACTAAAAGGAAGTAGGCTAGTTATTCCCAAGCCACTACAGACAGACATACTTAAGAAACTGCACGCAGGACACCAAGGCATAGTAAAGTGTCGTGAAAGAGCCAAACAATCTGTCTGCTGGCCGGGACTGTGTACACAGCTTCAGAAAGTGGTCGAGGGCTGTGACACATGTGCAAAGGAAAGAGTCAACCCCAGAGAGCCACTGCTTCCTACAAAGTTTCCTGACAGACCATGGGCAAAGGTGGGTGCTGACTTGTTTCAGTGGAATGATAATCAGTACCTATTGGTGGTAGATTATTTTTCCTGTTTCATTGAAGTAGCTAAACTGACATCAACAACCTCAGTAGCAGTAGTGGAACATTGCAAGTCCATCTTCGCCAGGCATGGCATACCGTCTGAAGTCAGGACAGACAATGGTCCCCAGTTTGCGTCTGAATACTTCGCTAGGTTCGCTACACAGTGGGGGTTCACACACACAACGTCCAGCCCCAGATACGCTCAGAGCAATGGAGAGGCGGAATGCGCTGTGCGTACAGTTAAAGACCTCCTCCAGAAGGAAAAAGACCCTTATTTAGCCCTCATGGCTTACAGAGCCACCCCACTCGCCAATGGATACAGTCCAGCACAGCTGTTAATGGGCCGGCAGCTCAGAACAACAGTTCCGGTCACTCTGTCCTCTCTGAACCCTGGCTGGACTGACATAACCAAACTCAAAAAGGAGGAGCAGAAGAAGCGACAGAGATTGAGTTGGAACTTTAACAAAAGACACAGAGCTCAACATCTCCCAAGTCTGACACCAGGCGACCATGTCTGGGTAAAGGATACGAAGGAGAAGGGGACAGTGATAAGACAGGCGGAAGCACCAAGGTCATACGTCATAGACACTCCCAGAGGAGTCCTGCGCCGCAATCGAAATCACCTCGTCACTACTCCAGTGGCGCCAGCAGCGCAGACCATCCTACCAGAGCCGGAGCAACCCACTGGTCAGCCAGTGACTCCAGATCAAACAGGGCGGGGCCCAGTTCAGCCAGGCAGTCCTGAGCGTCCCGCACGCTACCCTGCAAGAGAGAGACAAACCCCAGGGTACCTGAAGGACTTTGTGGTTAAATAGCAGGTACCCCTGGTAAGACTGGGTGGTTTCTACGGGGCAGAATAAATCCCCACACTCAGTAGGAGGTTTGGGCAGTCTACCCCACCTTCTTAGTTCAGTTTTGCCAATAAATGTTCATATGCTTATTGTTCATGAAACATAGTCTGTTTAATAACTTTTCAGGAATGTTCGAGACTGGGAACAGTTAACCTTTTCAATATAGTCTGTTATAGTACAGTGTTGTTAGTCAGATATCAGTACAACTGATCTTAGAAAGGGGGATGTAATGTTAATGGATTTATAGGACACGGGATGTGATGTCTCCCCCTAGTGGTTAGGCGGGGGAGGTTGTAAACACTTACTTGAATAAAGTCGTGCTTCAAGAGTACACGCGGGAAGCCTCTCTCTCCACTTATTTCCGAGTTACAACTCCCCAACTCTACAGTCTTAAGCCTCCACGCTCCTGCTTCCAGCCGAAGCCCCCGGTCTCCTACTTCCAGCCTCTGCCTCCGGGCCCCAGCTACCAGCCTCCTCCTGCCTTACGGACTAAGGCAGGAGGAGTGGGGGTGGTGAGTTCGGAGTGCCATCTGGTTCCACATTACTCTCCAGCTCCTGAGCTGACTCCGGTCCCCGAGCCGTGTCCGGTTCCTGAACCCACTCCTTCCCGAGGGTGCCCCTCTTCAAGATCTTCCAGACCTTCCAGAAGGGGCCCGCCCTCTACCTTGCCTTCCAGAGGGGTCCCGCCTTCTAAACCTTCCAGACCTTCCAGAAGGGGCCCGCCCTCTACCTCGCCTTCCTCCAGAGGGGACCCGCCCCCTACCTCGCCTTTGTCTTCGCCGATGCCGGCCTCCAGAAGGGTTTTCTCGCCTTCGCCGCTGCCAGCCTTCAGAGGGGTTTCTTCGTCTTCGCCGCTGCAGGCCTCTGCTTGCCCTCCAGGCTGTCCGCCTGAAGCTCCCTGCCATGCCCTGGTGCATTATTCTGGCCGCCCGCCTGACACCCCTCAGTTCTGCCCCAGTCCAGTTCCCTGGCCAGCCAGTCACCCGTGCTCTGCCCCAGCCCATTTTTTTTGGTACCCTCATCCTGGCTTCCCTCCACCCACCCTATTTGGGTTTGACTTTCTTTTTTTTTCTTTTGCTTGTCGTGGGTCGCCTGGTAGTCGACCCTTAAGGGGGGGGTACAGTCATGGTCTGTCTGTTTCCTTGTCTTGGTGTGTTTCCCTGTGTTCCCTGTTTTACTTTGGTATCTCTGTCTTGTTTCTCCCCATTTCCTGTCAAGTTTCCCTCCTGTGTGATTACTGCTCCCTCCCCTAATGTGTTTCAGCTGTTCCTCGTTGCGTGCCCTGTGTTTGGTATTCAAGCCCTTGTCTATCCTTTGTTCCTCGTCGGATCATTGTGGTTTGTGGTGAGCTGTGTTACCGGTGTTACCTGCGTCAGCTGTGTTTGCGGTGTTCTCTGTGTTCCTTGCCTTTTTGCGTTAATAAATTACCCTTTACCTGAACTGTCTGCTATTGGGTCCTACCTGCCTGCCTGCCACCCGCTAACCGTGACAAGATTAACTGATCAATCAGCATCAGAAACCTCTTCCTTGGGTGTAATGCGATCGGAGAACAAGATTCGATTAGATTAAAAATTCATATTAAGTGGAATATTTAGATTTATTAGATACAATTTGATTTAACTCAAATTGAATTATTTTAGATTCGATATAGATAAAGACTTGTATTAGAATTTAGATACAACCAACCAGGCTCACGAAAATACGTGACACTGCCTCGTCACGTCATTTAATCTATTCAATCGTGATCTGGGACACGTAATTACAATTTTTTGTGCCAAAAAGCATAAATTTCAAACTCATTCTAAAAAGTAGAGATAAAGCAGCTACCTTTTTTTCCGTCGCGGTTTGTCTACAGAGCAGCGTACCTGCATTAAATATATCTGTGAATTGTCACAATTTCTCAGAATCAAAGGTGAAAGTAGAAACGGGTGGGCAAAAGCTGTCATATTGTTAGAAATTTGTGCTTTTTGGCACAAAAAAATTGAAATTACGTGTCCCAGGTCACAAATGAATAGATTAAATGACGTGACAGTGTCACGTATTTCCGTGAGACTGGGTTCATACAACAGGACCTCTTTGATCCATACCCGCTGATGTCTTGCAACAATAACCTGAAAGGTAAATCAAAATAGTTTAGAGCATAGGATTATCTGTAAAAATGCTAATAAAAGATATTAAGAAATATTAAGATCAGAAAATCGCAACTATTTGAAATTCGGGTAGGATAGTCTGGTAACATATGTTAAAACCTAAAAGAAGGAACTGATGTATTTGTCTTTCAAGCCTTTTAAATTTATACGGACACCTTAACCTAATACCATCTCCAACCAACCCAAACCCTAACATAGGCCTATTACTAACTTTTAATAGAGCCAGAGTCTACCATGATTATGACCCAATATTAAGGACAGGAAAAGTTTGAGCAATATTTGCCACTTGAAGTCCTTAGTCACTCTTATATGTTAGCTTTGTAAAGCGGATTGTTCTTATCCCTAATAAGCAAAATATCGTGTTTATTATGCTACACTCTCTCTCTATTTCTCCCCATTATTACATTTAAATGTTTTAAAATGAGAAGTGATGGTTAGATTAATTGGGAATCAAATGTTTGTAGCAATTACTGTCACAAGATACTTTTCATGTATTTAATTATTATCAATAATGGGTTCATTAATTATCTATATTTTTAAACATGACAAATACTTTGTGTGGTTTATTATTTAATTTGGCAAGAAGCACTGCCCTCTAGTGGCCAATGTATGAGAACCAGGAGAGACGCTGACTTCGCTGGACCATAGCATATTCTACTACATGGTTCTCTTTAGCTGTGACAAGGAGAACAATTAAAAAAATGGGTCAAAATGGTGAGGTCGGTACATCTTTTGTTTGTTCAAGCTTAATATTTTCTTTTTTCATTTCAGCTATACCAGTCCTTGCTTACTGTCCTGGAGGTCTTTAATGTAAGACTACACTTGTCACCTCATGTTTAATACATTGATCTGCATGCAAAACCCTCTTGTAAGGTGTAATTATCTTCTCTCTTAAGTTTTACTGAAGGAAGTTGTCGGTTCTCAAAAAGAAGAGTTTTGTACACACCCTTCTATGATTGCTGATTTGCTCTCCGCATTGGATTCATTAAAATGTTGCATATTTTCACATCTGTGCAGTTGTGTGTGTGTGTGTGTGCTTGTTTGCCTGCATGCATGCACATTTTTGTATGTGTTCATTGCAGTTTCCCACGTTCACCGAAGGAAGTTCCATTCACATAAGAATTTGAATGGCTTAAGATCATGACAAATGACAATTGCAAGAATATAAAAAAAGTTAACATACTTTGATTATGATCCCAACACTACGCAATAAATAAAACTATTAATAGTAGTACAGGTATTACGATCACTATTTATAGTATTTTCCGAAAGCAGAATAACTCTTAATTCTGATCATCTAGGCCCTTACTGAGTCATTGTAATGGTAGAATACATGGCAGAGTCTGTGTCCGTTATGAGAGCCACACCCTTGGAATCATTGTTGTGGTTCACTTTGGAGTAGAAGACACCGGGCTGCTCTGGTCTGGAGGGGACCAACACACTCTCATCTGGTTGGTCCTGAGGCTTTGGAAACCCACTGACATTGGAGTAAATAGCGCTATCAGGGTGCGGATTGGTCAATGAGGCGGGAAGGAGGCTGTTCCTCCTAGGGTCTCCTGGACATTCATTGGTGCTTTGGTTTTTGTCTGCAAAGAAAAAAATGACAAGATCCAGTATAGATATATAGTAGTGTAGTAAATGGCTTGACGGTGATTGTTTCCGGTCGGTTCGTTGTGGAGGATCACTGTGGTGGGTCTGTTTTGGTCATACCCGAAACAAACGAGGCTCTTCTGCGTTTTATCCTGCAGAAGACCAGAAGAACCAGAGCCAGCACCAACACAGCAACACCAAGGGCTGCTCCTATATATGTCCACTGATCTGTTGAGATAGATTACTTTTTTATTCATTTATCCATTCACACACACACACACACATACACACACATACACACAAACACACACGCACACGCACACACACACACACACACACACACACACACACACACACACTTACAAGACAGATCACCAGCAATGCTTTGTCCTTCTGAGCTTTCATTTTTGAAGTCTGTTTGGCGTCCTAAAATAAGAAAGAACGAAGGAGAGAACGATTCCATTGACTATAATGCACAGTGCCATAACAAAACCTGTTTATTATGCTTCCAATATTTACCTGTTGGTTCAAACTCTGTTGTAATTGTCTCTTGGACAGCAGGAACATAACTCTTCACATCTTTAATAAAGATCGGTTGAACAGAAGAAGCAGGTCGTTAAATGGAATACAAAATCTCGTAGATGTGGTAAACAAGCAGGCTACTACTATCTCATCAAACCTAGAGGCTTAATTTGGTCACGCAGTTTTAAGTCTGATAGCTGTTTCCAGTATATGTGATTGTGCTTCCAAAACAACACACACACGCAAACACACACACACACACACACATACACACACACACACACACACACACACACACACACACACAGAAGATTTAAAAGAAGATTGCAGAAGATTTAGCATTTTTGAAGCACCTCCTCAAAAACTGAAAATAAAATAAATAAAAATAACCTTGCTCCAAAGAACGAAATGTAAACCAATGCATTCTGAATGGGAGTGTTTCTCCGATTTTTCCATGCTACACAGAACGAAATGTAAACCCATATAATTTAAATATAATTAAATTAAAGCGTGTAACGAGGAAATGAGACGATCTAGTTGTGGGCCAGCAGAGGCTGAATTTTAACCGAATTTGGCTCATAACCTTATTTCTTTTAGATCGTTTTTATATTATTAATAGTTTAATATTTTCTGGTATACCTGAACCACACTTACAAATTGGAAGTGGATTTTCAGCGGTCAATTAGGCTACAGATGTTATAACGATAATTGAATAAAAGCTACATGGTCTAAATATTAGAGGCTAACTAAATAATTGTATATTTATATATATAATATACATATATATATTAATATTAAATTAATTCAATATTAAACCAATGCATTTCAATCGGGAAATTTTTTTCGACTTCAGAAGGGGGGGCGGGCTGCGCAGGGCACGCTCTAGCATCATCTTGTTATAACGATAATTGAACAAAGCTAGGCCTACATGTCTACTTATAATATAACTAAATCATTTTATATTAAAAAAAATATATAGGCCTATATAATATATATTTTAATATTTAATTAATTAAATATTAAACCAATGCATTTCAATCGGGAGATTTTTTTCGACTTCAGAAGGGCTGCGCAGTGCACGCTCTCGCCCCCCATATCGTTCTATTTCCCACAGTTTAGACTTGTAATCAATACGTTTCTTTTGTATTCAACGTGACTCCTTTCATTTTTTCATCACTGTCTGGTGGCTAGTAGGCCTAGGCTATAACGCCACTCTGAGAGATGTGCACGGACACATTTAACTTGGCAGGATTATCTGAAATAATTCATTAAGTTATCATGTTAGAGAGGTCATTCCCCCTCCTGAGTGTGTAGGGTGTGTATTCTATTCTTTTCAATGGGGTTGCGTCCACGTCACTTGACTGTCATGGTTGCCATGGTGGTTGTTATCGACCGCCCCCTCTGCTCCTTACATGGCTCTAAAAACCACGCGGCAACGGAGCTGCCGTCAACTGTGTTGTTGTTGTCGTAAAGTAGGGTCCGCTGGTTAAAAAATAGACAGATATTCCAAGGTTTCCTTAAAAGGCACCTTGGATGTTTTTATTTTCTGCAGTTTAGACTTCTTCTATAACCTGTTTTTGAAAGCAAAACAGCAAGCTCATTGATTTAACGAGGCATGGTTATTTGAAACAATTAATTAAATGTGTGAGAGGTCATTCCTCCTCCTGAGTTTGCTTCCTATTTATGTCTAGTGTACCCCTACTGTCCACAAGCACCCCCCCCCCCCCCATATGGATTTGGAGAATTGTTACCACGTCCCAGTGGTGGTGGTATCATATATATGAAAGAGGGCATTCAATTATACTACAATGATCAATTAGGAGGCCGAAGCCCTAAAGGAAGTGATGCAAAAGGTGACTGAATCGAGAACATTTACAAGTAAGCTATACCTTGGGGTCTCTTATATATCAAAGGGGGTCTCAAAGGATGCATACGCATCAACCTGTGGTTCCAGCCCTACAGGAAATGACTCAGCAAGTGCTCCATCTCGTTGCACCTCACCCAGCGGCTCGCTTGCAAGATTTTGGCCTGAAGTTCTTCCCAGACCTACAGCCTAGCAATCCAACATATCTGAGAATCAAGCCTCTCTTTAAGAATGACAAAAAGTTATGAGAGAAAGGCACATTAACTTTTTGTTATCTCATAAGCGGCGTGGTGCCGGCTCCTTTTGACCTTTTGACCCCAGACTTCAAAAACTCGGCCACAGGCCAGATGTTTCTACGCACCTTAAGCCACAAATGTACACCTCCATCCCACAAAAAATGGGGACTAGAAACTAACCTCTGTCTTATGTACATTTACTCTACTGTTGGAGGTCATGCCCCTTTTCCGGCCTTTTAGAGATAGCTAAAGCTGCCAAAATGTTTACACACATTTCCCGGGGTCCCGAAAACGACATATCCGAGATTTGGATTTCTAGCCCTTAGAGAAAAAAGGTTTTCCCAAATGGACTGTTATTTGGACAAAGCCCCTCAGAAGTGTTGCCTGCAAGACCTAGTGGTTCAGAATGTGGTGGAAAAACAGTTTTTGAGATTGGAAGGTCCTACCGCCCTGAAATTTGAATACCTTATTCTAGGGCCTAACTGGGACCCCCGCACCGAAACTTGGCCCGGTCGGATCCTGAGGGCAGGGAGGGGGGGGGGGGGGGTCTGAGGTTTCGGGTTAGGATTAGGTTTAGGGCCGGCTTCTTCCCAGAGACCCACAAATAATTATATATGATACCACCACCACTGGGAAGTGCCAACCATTCTCCATATACATATGGGGGGGGTGCTTGTGGACAGTGGGGGTGTACACTAGACATAAATAGGAAGCACACTCAAGAGGAGGAATGACCTCTCACACATATTCAACTAATTGTTTCAAATAACCCTGCCTCGTTAAATCAATGAGCTTGGTGTTTAGCTTTCAAGAATAGGTTATAGGCTGTGTCACTATAAAATCTGTCCATGCGCGTCTCTCAGAGTGACGTAACAAACCACCAGACAGCGATAAAAAAAAACCGATTCAAGTTCATTAAAAAAGTAACTTATTAATTACAAGTCTAAACTGCGGAAAATAACATATTCCAAGGTGCCTTTTGAAGGAAACTTTGGAATATTTCTATTTCCTAACCAGCGGACCCTAGGTCACGTGACGTTGACGCAGGTCTATTCAAAAGAAAAAAGGGCACGTAGGCATGTCACATGTTGAAAGCCATTATGTATTTAATTAATTAAATATTAAAATATATGTTATATATATATAGAAATATACAATTTTTTAGTTATAATATTATAAGTAGACATGTAGGCTTAGCTTTTCAATTATCGTTATAACAAGATGATGCTAGAGCGTGCCCTGCGCAGCCCGCCCCCCCTTCTGAAGTCGAAAAAAATCTCCCGATTGAAATGCATTGGTTTAATATTGAATTAATTTAATATTAATATATATATATATATATATATAATATATATAAATATACAATTATTTAGTTAGCCTCTAATATTTAGACCATGTAGCTTTTATTCAATTATCGTTATAACATCTGTAGCCTAATTGACCGTTGAAAATCCACTTCCACCAATTTCTAAGTGTGGTTCAGGTATACCAGAAAATATTAAACTATTCATAATATAAAAATGATCTAAAAAAAATAAGGTTATGGGCCGAATTCGGTTAAAATTCAGCCTCTGCTGGCCCACAACTAGTGTTGTAAATTCCCTTAGTTCCATTAGTTCGTTTATTATATTACGTATATAATGCGTATATATATATCGTTATTTCTGTTCAGACATTTGGGACAGCCCAGATAGCGCCGTAGGGTCCTAGAGTCACGTGGTGTACGGGGCTACGTCAGAGCTTGTTGCGCGCGACCGCATAGCACGCCACGATAAAGAATGCGTTCGTGAAGAGTGAGTAACATTGTACTGTAGCACGTATATTTATGAATATTTATGTATGATAAATATTATATGCAGTCCGCAATTCGGTTCCATATTAGTGGGTGTGATTTTATGTTTGAGCCGGTTTCCACTATTGTTTAGTTGATTCACTCACGAATTGGGTAGCTATTATATGAGCCTGTACCTCGTGTAGCATTGTGTATACGTCACTCGGCGGCGCCATTATCGGCTGTTATATTGCGCTGTGCTAACGTGTGTATTTGTTATGTGTATATAGCATTTATGGGGTGTTAGGCCCGATGTTTAGGTAGATATTGTAATAAGTATGTTTATTTCTTATTCTGTCTTACAGAAAAACCATTCATTCATTCATTCATTCATTCAATCATTATTCATCGTTCATCCATTGCTTGATTCCTTGGAATTCCTTTATGTCACCGCAATATTGAAACAATATAAACAACCAGAACTGTTCCCTGTGTATGCGTCTACTCTCTGACCGGAGTTGCCGTCCTGGATAAAGTGGTCCCAGTAAAACACAGTAACACAAGCGTATTCTCCAATAACTAGATCGTCTAATTTCCTCGTTACACGCTTTAATTTTATTATATTTAAATTATTATGACCATGGAGACTTTATTTGCATGAGTTTACATTTCGTTCTGTGTAGCATGGAAAAATCGGAGAAACACTCCCATTCAGAATGCATTGGTTTACATTTCGTTCTTTGGAGCATGGTTACTTTTATTTATTTTTTTATTTTCAGTTTTTGAGGAGGTGCTTCAAAAATGCTACATTTTCTGCAATAATCCAAAATCCAATGGAAAAACCCGTTGGCTTGTTGTCAAAGAAACCCAGGGCGACGCTAAGCTCCGTGTTATAACATACGTTATCCCTCCACCACTCTAAACTGTAAAAACACATGTTCAAGTTGAATGATGATTAGGGTGCATCAAAAAACACAATTCTTGAATTTTGATATGGCTGGGTGCTAAAAGTGTTCCAATATATGTAGAAACAACACATGCAAAATATTTTTCCAGTACATGATGATTTAGGGGCGCCACCGCACATCTGTTTTTGTTGGATAAAGTGGTTAACAGGGCTCAATGGTTGCCATGGAGATCTGAGGTAAACAATACTACAGCTCAAGGAAACTAAGGTGATCTTTCTGTTTGAGGTGATCTTTCTGTGTTGGGTATGTATTATTACATATTCCAATCAAAGCTGTAGTTGTGTCTTTGTATAGTTATTTAATCATAAGTCATTTAAGCCATGTTTATAGGATTTGGTGCTCATTACATCTAGGTAACGTTAGCTAGCAACAGTTTGCTATCTATGTTAGCTAGGCTATTAAGCTTAACATCAACAGTATTCTAGAGTGGACAATGTCATATTCAGAATATAGATGTCTCATGTTTATTGAGAGTAGCATTGTAGTTGTTACAGTAAATTAACATTTTAAATACAAGTATATTTGCAAGCACAGCTAGCTACTCTGGTAGTGATGTAACAGTAAGTTATGATGAAGTTAGACTATGTACAGAAAAAATTGAGGCTTATACAAGAATGGTTTATCATAATTGTGTGATATTAAGTATGGTAAGATATGATTTTAAACACTATCCTTGAGCTTGTATCCTTTTCATTCTCAGGCACTGCACAACACAATCCACCCCAGGATCCAGCTCTCCTAAGATGCTGCTCTCACCAACTGGTCCCTGCCAGACTAGCAGTCGCAGCCTGGTCTTTGGTCTGGGCCCCAGCATCACCAGTGGGGATGGCATCATCACCGGTGCCAAACTGCCAACTGGTCGTCAGATCTTACGCTGCATGCTTGCCAAGAAAACTGGTGCAAATGGAGCGTTGTCGCAGTTCGAGGCAGCCAAGGTTGTCCTGGAGCAGGTGCGGCCAATTTACAAGAAAGCCAACATCCCAATGGTCAGCGATAAGCGTGCGTGCCACAAGATGGTAGACTTAGTCAATGCTAACAACAAGCTGCGGAAAATCTCCCAGGCCAAGCGCTCCAATGAGAATACAGCGAAACAATTGGAGAAAATGGAATGAAGACTTGATGCCACATTTCCGCTGTGGCCTCCAAATATTGAAAAGCTAATTGATAACCAAGAAGACCTAGCTTTCTTGGCCAGCATGAAGATTGACAGAGTCGCCACATTTGGTGTATTGGACAAAAAGCTGCAGCTCAAGGTGAAGCGGCGAGAGGAGCGTCAAGCTGCCGCAGCAGTCAGGCAGTCCCACTGTGAAAAGGAGCTGGAGGAGATGACGGCAATGTCCATCTTGGAGTCGGAGAGTGATGAGGAGTCAGAGGAGGATACTAACACAGTCTATCCACCATCTGAGGGCGAACAATCCCACAAGCACAAGAGTGGAACAAACGTCTTCATTCCACATGACATCCTTAGCCGACCAAGTGTCGTGTCACTGGCTACAAGGTTGAAGATGTCACCAATGCAACAGGCTGCCTTCACGCGTGGCCTTGTTGCAGAGTCAGGCGGTGAATGTACACATCTCTCTGCATCTTACGCAACAGCTGACCGAGCAAGACGCAAAGTGCTGGAGACAATCAGTGAGGAACAGCACAAGCAGTGGACACCAACTCCGTTGTGCACCCTACACTGGGACAGCAAGTTAACACCGATGCTCAGCAATGTGCGCATGTTGGAGGAGCGTCTTACAGTGGTCGTTGGAGATGCAGAGCGGCTGAAACTGCTTGGTGTCCCGGCATATAAGAAGCAGACTAATGAGGCATGTGGAGTGATCATTGCCCGGTTGACATGCAAGTTGCTGCAGGACTGGTGCTGCGCTGACCAGGTTGTCAACATGGCATTTGACACCACTGCGTCAAACACCGGCCATCTCACAGCAGCCTGCATTGACATACAGCTCTCACTGGGCCGACCACTGCTTTGGTCTGGTCCTCCTGAATCAGGTTTTCACAGACCTGAAGGTGGAGACATCACGCTCGCCAGAGGTTACCTTGTTCACACATCTGAGAGAGAAATGGAACCTGTTACCACAAGAATCCAGCAGCCACTGGTCCCGCTACATTCCTGGCAACACTGAGCAATCAATCCTGGGCAATTTACGTGCTGAACTTGTCAGGTGCACAAAAGAAGTCAAAGACCACAAGCGAGGTGACTACCATGAGTTTGTGCAGCTGTGTCTTGTGTTTCTGGATGCAGATGGTGAAGAGCAGACTGCAGTGACCTTCCAACGACCGGGAGCGCTCCACAAGGCACGATGGATGGCCAAGCTGCTCTATACTCTCAAGCTGGCTTTGATGGAGCAGCACATCGCGTTGCTTCCCCAGGGCACAATCACCACACGGCAGCAGGTGCCGAAGATTCGGGCATTTGCCATTTTCATTACACACATCTATGCAAAGTGGTGGTTGACCTGCGGAAAGCTGTAGATGCTGCCTGGAATGACCTGACACTCTACCACCACCTGCAGGCATACAAGGCTGTAGATGAGGGCATTGCAGCATCAGCGATCAAGGCGCTGGAGAGGCATCGCTGGTACTTGACAGGTGAGATGCTACCCCTGGCTCTCTTCAGCAGCAAGGTGCCTAATGATGACAAGCGTGCACTTGCTAGAGCGATCTTGGAGCACAAGCCCGCTGATCTCCCCATGCACATCCCTGAGCAGCGCTTTGGCACTGGCTTTGGCAATGTGAAATGTGAAGGAATGGGCGACCAATGCTGCATTCAAAAAAAGTGAGGTCAATGTACGTGCAATGAACGTGGTCAATGACTGCCAAGCGTGGCGTCAAGCTCACATCCGACTTCGTTGCAGTGGCAAGGAAGGAGCAGCACCTGCAGAATGTTCTGCAGGCAGTTGAACATGACCGCAACCAACAGCCAAACCTTCGTCGCTGCAAACGCAAGCTAATCCCTGAATAGGACCGTTACTCTTGGGTGGCGGGTGGGGAGACATATCTGGGGGGAGACGCACTGGCTAGGTTCAGGTTCCATTTCCTCTCTCTTTCTCCCTGGTGATGTTGCTCAGTGGAGCAGTCTCTGGCACAGACTGAGCAATTAAGTTTGAAGTTTAGTTAGTGTCAGCTCTTACCATTAGGCCCTGTTAGTTGCCAGTGAGTTAGCCACTAGAGGGGGTTTGTTATTTTAAGTGTGTCAGTATCGCCCCTTGTGTTTAACAATAAAGTCAATTAAACTTTATATGTGTGTCCAACATCCATCACTGCTGCACAAAATTCAGGGTAAGGCCACGTGAACATGTCCCATTGACCTCCATTTATTTTGTCTATAGAACAAATGAATGAAGAATCTTGAAAGTTGAATTCTGAGAAATGCCGAAGTTACCCAAAGGGCAAACAAACAACTTTTACTTTGATAACCCTATAGAACATGTAACTGTATAAAATTTCACTGTACTGAACATTTCCAGGTCAACCTTTTGGCAATTAGACAAAAAATTGCACATTTTTCGAAATTTTGCCAAAGTTCATGTGTTAGGTGGAACCCCTAAATCTCAATAGAATTCCTCAAAACTTTGCAAAAGTCATTTTTATGATAATTCGAACAAAATGCAATGCCAGCCAAATTGATATTTTGAAATTAAAATTTCCCATTCAAATTTGATGCACCCTAATGATGATGCATGAATTTATTCTTTATTCTGCCATAGTATTTATCGAAAGGGGGGGGGGGCATACAAGTCTTTTTGGCCATGGATCCAGATCTGTTCCGGAGCATTTCTGCACCTCGGGCAACAGCGCAGGGTTGCAGGTCCTGCAAAAAAACGTCCTGCCCACATACCGTTCAAAATCCACCCAAAATGTCCTAGGAGCAGCCCAAATAAAAATATATTCCATTTTGGCCAATGTTTTGAAAGTAATAATATTTGAGGGAACTTTTTCTTCCATTTTTTTTGTTGTTGTAGCAGCGAAATGCATTGTGTGTGTGTGTGTGTGTGTGTGTGTGTGTGTGTGTGTCTCCACTGCCCAACCCCGCCAATCCTCTGGTGTTTAATAGTTCTGACTGAGTTTTCATAAAGATTATACAATACATATTACACCCCAACTCTTCCTGCGGTGGGTTTTGAAAGTAGGGGAAAACCGTGACCCGCGCCTTTGAGGTTTACACCCGCGACTCTGTTTTTAAAACAACCCGTGAAGCTTGCAACCCTGCATTACCGTCACCTTCGCCGCACTGGCAGCGATGGGAAGTTTCCAAATAATTATAATTTATGTATTGTAGATAACCAGGAATTTATGTATTTTATAACCTTGTTGGTTGTACTTTCTTCAGGCGCCTCCAAAGCGCTACGCGCGGATACTTTAGGTATAACACGCTATTTTACATTGAAATGCGACTTAATCCAGTGTTCACGAAAACGTACACTGTCAACGTATGCTTTTGGGTACTGGGTTGGGCTGTGACGTGCTCTGCGAAACTCCAAAAACAAACCGCGCGCGCACACACACACACACACACACACACACACACACACACACACACACACACACACACACACACACACACACACACACACACACACACACACACACACACACACACACACACACGGATTACCAGAAATGCTTTCTCCTCGTGAGCTTTCATTTTCGAAGTCTGTTGGTCGCGCTACAGAAAGTAAGAACAAAATAATGATTCCATTTACTATACTGCACAGTGCCATTACATTTTTTTTTATTATGCCTCCTATATTTACCTGTTGGTTTAAACCCCGTTGTAATAGCTTCTTCGACAGCATGAACGTCACTCTTCTCCACTTTAATAATAATGGTTTGAAAGGAAGAAGCAGGTCGTTAAATGGAATTATGTTAGATGTGGTTAACAAACAAACAAACCACATCTAACATAAGTACTAGTTTGGTCAGATTAGATACGAGATTGGTAGATAATTTAACCTATGAACTACTAGTCAAAAGTTTGCAGTCTGATACTACTTTCCGACAAAAAAAGGGGAACTAAACCAGTCCTCTCAAAGAGGAAGTATATTGAGCGGTCAAATAAAGAAAAAATACTGGTAAAGCATAGAAAAGGGATTCTCTCACCATCGTTCACCTTGAGATACACTTTCACATATGTGTCGGGACCGAACCTTTCTATCCCACACCAATAAGTCCCAGTGTCTTCCAGGCGCAGATCCCTAATAGTTGTGATGAATGTGTTTCCCTTGTCTTCAATAGAGTACTTATCCGATCCTCCCGTCTCACTTCTTATGAGAACGTCCTTGTCACCACATTTTCCATTACAGAAGTATTTGATGTTGCTATGCGCATTGTTGTGATTGCATTCGATTCGTACTGTTCCCCCGACCTCTCCATTCACAGTCAGGGCCTCCGTCCAAGCCATCCAACAGCCTATCAAAAATCAAACGTGTTCTCTTTTATAACAACCACTCGATGATGTACAGCAACAACAACAACAACAACAACAAAGCTGAAGATGGCAGGTTCAAGGTGGATATAACAGAGAGTGAGCGAACCTTACCACTCAGGAAAAAGAGGAATGGGACCGTGGCCTTCATGTTCCTGAGACACCGCTCTGCTCCCCACAACCCTCCGCGTTGAAGTGCCACTTCCTCTACTGTCGATTAGCTTCCCCTTTCTTGTGAGCTGTTATATTCACTTTTTCTGAAATTTTGTTGATGCAACTTCCTGACATGGTTCATTTGAGCATGTTAGATATTAAAAGAGGTGCGGTCTATATATATATATAAAGACCACGAAACAAACTCAGGTAAAGGTTAAGGGTGCTTTATTCCATAAGTGATTAGTGCTAGGCATACACGTAAGTCAGGCAGGTGCAATATACAATTTTATTCACACTTACTGAAATCGTAGCCCAGCCCTAGCGCCCAGTAACATTACAACCCAGGGTCATTATTTGGATCAAACCACTTTCGTGGTTACCATCAAAAAATGTAACATCTGTGAATTAGTCAGGAAAGTGAAAAAAATAATGTCCCTTCCATTCCATAGGCCTATCATTTATGACATACAGATTTTACAAGAAATAAAGAGGGGATTGTAACTATTTTTCTTTTTTTAACGCATTGTGTACCCTCTCGTCGTTCAGGTTGAAGTTCAGGCTTTGGTAGTGACACGTCTGTCCGGAATCAGCCACATCGGCGTGTTCATTGAGGTCTATGGTGATGCAGGCGCTGACCGTCGGACGCCGTGGTTTTGGGGGGACAGTGTTTGACGCTGATGGTGGCGGGTCTCTTTTCGTACGACCAGAACGTACACACTTGGACTCCAGCCAAAGAGGTCCGACAGGGCTCACATTCTCATACTCCGGTGAGTTTACTGTCGCTCGATTACTACCGACAAAGAAAAAAGACAACAGCACAGAGATATCACCGTTTCACAGGGTGATATCTCTGTTCTTAGGTAACGGACTCAATTCTTAGGTAACGGACGATGATCATGTTTGCGGTGCCTGGCGGGATTCCTCATGTGCCTAGCGATCAGCCACAGCAGGAAGGTGAACAGGCAAACAAACATTAATGCCACCACCGCCTTGTACATCGCAATCATTAGGGTCCAAGAACCATGCCCTGAAAAAGAAGACGAAACCTAGAAATTGCTGGAGGTTCAAATGCATACTCTGAATCCATACATAAAGACACAATAGATTCGGCATACACGCCATTTAGGCATTTCGCACCACCTCAATCGCATAGCATGGGAATGCAATGCGTCTCATGGGAAATTAGCCCACTCACTATTTTTTTGTCCCCCCCTCTGTTTAAGCTTTATGTAGGGCTGTCTATAGAAAAATGACAATGTATTTTTAATTTCGGTATTCCTATTTCTGTTCATTTTGTTAATGTTTTGCTATGTTCAATACAGGGGTTTAAAGAACAGTGCATATAGTAAGAAAGCTGTCGATTGTTCATCAGAATGCATCCTAGGAATTGTCATGGATAATACCCACGGTCTTATGCTCGATCTTATACTTATACACAGATAGTAACAACATCACCTGTGTTGGTTTGCGAAAGAACTGGCGAACAGTCTCGGAGCTCCGCCTTATATGCTAATTGTGTGGCCTCCCCCAAGATGTCCTTGGCCAATCACAATGCTCTAACTACGGGCTCTTGACGTTCACGCCCACGATGGCAATACGATACGTTCCATACAGTAATCAAGCTTTACGTACAGAAGGGTTACATATTAAACATTAGTTGCATGAAGTTACATTTTATACATTAGTTATACAAAGTGAGGTCTTTCATTAAAATCCATTCATCGCCTTGTTTATTAAACTAGACCTTAAATCACAATGACTTACCACATTGGTTTAAGAGATGAGCCCTGTGAAAGCAATATTCATTTAAACAGTAAAATATGTATTTGTAATAGTTAACACCACTTTATTTGTTTGTGGCATATACAGTCATAATCCTAAAGCTGGAAGTGTCTGATTTTAACCAGGTTATGGTTACCTTAACTCTAACTTGGAGCCTACAGAATATATATTCTGAAACCAGACAAGAAACCATAGGAGGGCGTTTCCTCTCACCGTGACGTGAGCCAGCCGTCTCTGAGGGGCCACTTATACGTAAATGAGGGGGGTGGGGGTATATCTTTTGTAACACGTGAATGAGGAACTCATGTTATTGTGCCTCAGAATGCAAGCACTTATTGACCAAGGAAATCCAGGTAATATCAACTGTAAATATATTTACCTTATATTCTTGTGTAAATCATGCTTTAAGCTAACCTTACTTATACTTGTATCTAAGTGAACTGAGAGATAGCCTGATGTCATTAACTACAGAGTGATGTCTGTCTGATCCTCTGAGCTGTTGAATAACAATGGAACAAGGTCTGGAGCCGCCCCCCCCCCCCCCCCCCAACCTTCATTATTTTGTACCACAGAATACATTTGATTTAATTAATGAAATTGCTGGATGTGGGACCGCATGGTTGTGTAGAATACAGTGTGTTACATTACATTACAAACACACATAAACACATCCTTACTCAGTGCAAAGGTGAAGGTCTCTATTGAAACATCTGAAAAGAAGCCCAGACATGTATTTCAGGCACAACATGTACAGTAGGGATACTAATAATACAATGAATAACACAATTATTCTATGATAATTATTTATATAAGTGTTTTTATTGTTCTTTTGTTTTTCCCCCACAAATCATATCAATCAAATTTAATTTAATATCATGACATGACAGTTTAACACCTGTTGAACTGATGTTCCTACCTTTCAATCCGTTGAAAGCAGGGAAAGAATCCATGATGATTGTCCTTATAGGTCACTTATTACAAGCTGGCTTATTATTAACAACCTGTGATGTTTATTCGATCTTGAGATATTTAAAATGCATCCCTATTACAGTTCATCTCAATACATCCTCTCAAATGCTAGCTTGGAATGAAACATCCTGGACGACTTGGGATTTTTCTTTTTCTTTCACACGTATCAGCAGGTTGTCAAATGGAATAGCAAAATCTCGTAGATGGGGTACACAAACAGGCAACGACTATCTCATCGAAGCTAGAGGCTGGGTTTGGTCACACGTTTTAAAGGCTGATAGCTGTTTCCGATAAATGTGATTGTGCTCAATACACCCCCCCCCCCCCCCCCCCCCCCCCCCCCCCCCCCCCCCCCCCCCCCCACACACACACAGACACACACGATATTACACAACTGGAAATATTCCTCTGGCAATAAGTGTCCCCCTGGCCTACGCGTCCCTCAATACCCTCCATTTCCTGGCCCTGACAGAGACCTGGATCACTCCAGAGAACTCGGCCACTCCTGCTGCCCTTTCCACTGTTTACTCATTCTCACACACCCTTAGACCTTCGGGGCGAGGAGGAGGGACCGGACTCGTCATCTCTGCGATGTGCTCCTATCAGGTCCTTCCACTAGAACACTTGGCCAGATCTGCATTTGAACTCCACGCTGTCACTGTCACCCTTCCTATCAAGCTCTTCATTGTGGTAATCTACCGTCCCCCTGGTCCCCTTCGTGACTTCTATGACGAAATGGATGCCCTTCTCAGCTGCTTTCCTGAAAATGGCACACCACTCAATATACTTGGCGACTTTAACATCCTGCCAGAGAAGTTGCACTCACCTGAATTAACCAACTTTTTTGCCACCTTTGACTTAACACTATCCCCTTCTCCTCCCACACACAGGGCAGGGAACCAGCTTGACCTGATATTCACAAGTTCCTGTGGCACCTCTGCTCTCTCTGTTACCCCACTCCCCGTGTCTGACCATCACTTTGTTGCTTTTTCTCTCCCCTTAAAGTCCTCTCCCCCCTCCTCTCTAGTCCCCACATTGTCACCACCCGCCGCAACCTCAAAACTCTCTCTCCCTCTACGTTTGCCTCAACTGTTCTGTCTTCACTACCTTCTATTGAACAATTCTCTCAACTATCCACAGAGGAATCCTCTGACACTCTGCTATCCTCCCTCTCCTCCTCTTTGGACTCCCTCTGTCCCTTCCACTCCAGACCGGCGCGATCTTCACCCCCCCCTCCTTGGCTGTCTGAATCTCTGCGGACCCATAGAGCAGAGTCGCGGGCAGCTGAGAGGAAATGGAAGAGATCAGACTGTCCTAATGATCTATCTCACTATCTCTTTCTTCTCTCTGATTTCACCTCCAATGTGTCAACAGCCAAATCTGCCTTCTACCGGACCAAAATTAACTCCTCCGCCTCAAACCCCAGGAAACTGTTTTCCTTGTTCTCTTCCCTCCTCAACCCTCCCTCCCCTCCTCCTCCTTCCTGCCTCACTGCTGATGACTTTGTTACCTACTTTACCCAGAAAGTTAAGGACATTAGCTCCTCTTTTATCACTGCCACCATCCTCCCTCCCCCCACCCCCACCTCTGCCTTTACCCAATTCATCCCTCTCAACTCACACGAGGTCAACAGAATTATAACATCTAACCATGCCACCACCTGCCCCCTGGACACTATCCCTTCCTCCCTCCTCCAGGCTGTGTCAAACGACATCCTGCCATTTCTCACCGCACTTATTAACTCCTCCCTCACTTCTGGCATTGTTCCAACGTCTTTCAAGACTGCCAGAATAAGGCCTCTCCTCAAAAAACCAACCCTTGATACCACTGACATCCAGAATTACAGACCGGTATCTCTTCTTTCATTCCTCTCTAAAACATTGGAACGTGCCGTCGCTAAACAACTGTCCTCCTATCTCTCATCTAACAACCTGCTTGACCCTCACCAGTCAGGCTTCAAAAAAGCACACTCCACTGAGACGGCTCTCCTCGCGGTGACTGAGTCCCTCCGTGCGGCCAGAGCCTCGTCCCTCTCATTGGTTCTCATTCTCCTTGACCTGTCTGCAGCATTTGACACTGTGAACCACCAGATCCTCCTCGCCACTCTCGCCAAACTTGGCATAGCTGAATCTGCCCTTTCCTGGTTCACATCCTACCTGATGAATCGCACTTATCAGGTAACATGGAATGGCTCCTTGTCCAAACCTTGTACGCTTGATACAGGTGTCCCTCAAGGCTCTGTACTGGGGCCTCTTCTGTTCTCCCACTACACCAGATCTCTGGGCTCTGTAATTACATCCCACGGCTTTTCCTATCACTGCTATGCTGACGACACTCAGCTATTTCTCTCCTTTCCCTCATCTGACAAAGCCCTGATTGCAACACGCATATCTGAATGTCTGGCAGAAGTCAGCACCTGGACAACTGCCCATCACCTGAGGCTTAACCTCAACAAGACTGAGCTCCTCCTAATAGCAGGGAAAGATTGCCCACACATGGACTTACTGGTCACTGTTGAGAACATCACTGTATCTCCTTCTCCAACTGCCAAAAACCTTGGTGTAGTGTTGGACAATCAGTTATGTTGCACCGCAAACATCACTGCGGTGGCCCGATCCTGCAGATTTGCACTTTACAACATCCGCAGGATCCGGCCCTTCCTCACAAGGGAAGCAGCTCAGCTTCTAGTCCAATCACTGGTCATCTCCCGCCTCGACTACTGCAACTCGCTCTTGGCTGGACTCCCTGCCTCTGCGATTAAACCCTTGCAGCGCATCCAGAATGCGGCAGCACGCCTCGTGTTCAACCTACCAAAGTTCTCACATGTAACCCCCCTCTTCCGAGACCTCCACTGGCTCCCTGTAATAGCTCACATCAGATTCAAGATGATGGTACTGGCATACAAGGCAGTCGATGGAACTGCCCCTGCCTACCTCCAAGCATTAGTAAAGCCACACACCCCAGCTCGATCCCTCCGCTCAACTACCTCAGCTGGACGTCTGGTACCGCCATCGCTAAGAGCAAGCAAAGGTCGATCAGCGAAGTCACAACTTTTCTCTGTTTTGGGACCTCAGTGGTGGAATGAACTCCCTACCGATGTCAGGATCGCAGAGTCGCTCACCAGCTTCCGCAAAAGACTCAAAACTAACCTGTTCAGAGTTCACCTCGACTCTGCATAGAAACCGATGCACAGCCACCATTGAATGTTGTACGTCCTGGCACTTGCACATTGCACTTATTCAAGGTACTTAATTGTGTAGCATCTACAGTAGCTGCTATCGTTGCTTTACACGGGGAATGGGTTAGCCTAGCGATTGTAATACTTGCACTTGGTTCTATCAACATCTTTACTGTACCGACAGCGATATATTGTTTCACTTCTTATGACAAATGTACTTATTGTAACAAATGCACTTATTGTAAGTCGCTTTGGATAACAGCGTCTGCTAAATGCCCTAAATGTAAACGTGTCAGTCCTTTAAGACATGTATAGCTTTGCAAAACCATGTGAAGGCAATGCATACAGGCCACTTGCAACAATATTTTAAATATTTTCTTCTCTATTACTCACAACATAGGTTTAAAAACTATTAATTGATCCCATTTCAGAACACTGCTTTCTGTAACTGATTTAAACATATTTGCACTGGGAGGAAATGCCCAAAACAGAATAAAGTGCAAAAAAAAAATGGTAGCAATGATTATGCTGCCGCATTGTGCTGTGAATAAAAAGAAGGGTTTTTTTTTTTTTTTTCCAAGTGTGCCAATGATTATGCTGCCCCGTGCCAGTGGTGACATGCGTGCCTAGGGTTGCCGACCCCTGCTATAGTTGAACTGATCTTTCAGCATAAGAAATCTCTTCCTTGGGTGTAATGTGATCCCAACAGGATTAGATTTGATTAGATCCTTCAGATTTAGTGAAATATTTCCATATATTAGATCCAATTTGATTAAACTCAAATTGAATTATCTTAGATTCGATTCAGATAAAGATTTGGATTTGGATTTAGATACATTAGATACAACAGGTCCACTGGGATCAATACCCGCTGATGTCTTGCAACAATAACCTGAAAGTTAAATCAAAAAGGTTCAGAGCATAAGATCTGTAAAATTTAAAAAAGAAATATTAAAGAAATATTAATATAAGATTTCATCTATTTCAAATTCGGGTAGGATAGTCTTGTAACGTATGATAAAACCTAAAAGGAGTAGTAACTTATGTATTTTTCTTTCAAGCCTTTTTGCTCTATACGGACACCTGAACTTAATGTAAACTCCAACCCAACCCAAACCCGAATTTTACTAACTTTTAATATAGCCAGAGTCTACCATGACCTTATGAAGAAAGATTAAGCATGGCCTACCTGATATTAAGGAGAGGAAAAGTTTGAGCAATAAAATAGCATTGTAAAGCTGATTGTTCTTAGCCCTTATAAGCTAAATATAGTGTTTATCATGCTACACTCCCCCACTTTCACTTCTCTCTCTCTCTCTCTCTCTCTCTCTCTCTGTCGCTCGCTCGCTCTTTCTACCCATCATTACATTTAAAGGTTTTAAAATGGGAAATGATGGTTAGATTAATTCACGATCAAATGTTTGCAGCAATAACTGATGCAAGATTCATACTCGTTGAGTTGAATTATTATTCTTACAATAATGTTTTCATTAATTATTCATACACAGGTCCTTTTCAAACATAACACATATTTCGTGCGATTTATTATTTAATTCATTTGGCAAGAAGCACTGCCCTCTAGTGGCCAATGTATAAGAATAACGAAAGACGCTGACTTTACGATGGACCATAGCACATTATACTATTTTTTTTTCATTTCAGCTATACCAGCCCTAGCTCATTGTCCTGGAGGACTTGACTTGTCACCTCATGTTAAAAATATTGATCTGCATGAAAAACCCTCTTGTACGGTGTAATCATCTTCTTAAGTGTTACTGAAGGATGTTGGTTGTTGGTTCTCAAAACGAGAGTTTTGTAAACATATTGCCCTTCTATGATTGCTGATTTGCTCTCTAATTGGATTAATTGAAATGTTTGCATATTTTCACATCTGTGTGGTTGTGTGTGTGTGTGTGTGGGGGGGGGGGGGGGGGGGGGGTGTATGTGTGTGCTTGTTTCCCTGTATGCACATTTTTGTATGCATTCATTTCAGTTTCCAACATCACAGAAGAAAGTTCCATCCACATAAGAATTTGAATGACTTAAGAACATGACGAATGACAATTGAAAGGATAAAAAAATAGAAAATACGCAATAAATAAAACTGTTAATAGCAGTACAGTTATTGTTATCACTATTAATAGTACTTTCCGAAAGCAGAATCACTCTTAGTTCTGATCTTCCAGGCCCTTACTGAGTCATTTTAATGCTAGAATACATGACAGATTCTGTGTCCGTTATGAGAGCCACACCCTTGGAATCATTGTTGTGGTTCACATTGGAGTAGAAGACATCGGGTTGCTCTGGACTGGAGGGGACCGACACACTCATCTGGTTGGTCTTGAGGCTTTGGAAACCCACTGACATTGGAGTAAATAGCGCAATCAGGGTGCGGATTGGTCAATGAGGCGGGAAGGAGGCTGTTCCTCCTAGGGTCTCCTGGACATTCATTGGTGCTTTGGTTTTTGTCTGCAAAGAAAGAAACTGTCAGGATTTTCGTATGGACTGTTGTTTTTGTCTCCCCCTACCTGTTGGAGTGTGATAATTCTGGACTTTCTCTATGTTTGTAGTCATGTGTTGGTCATGTGCCCGGAGCAACACCCATCTCCTTATTTGGGCAACTTCCTGCCTTTGTTTGTTTCCCTCCATTTTCTCTGTTCACCTGTCTCTCATTGGGTATTGATTGGTGGAGTATTTAAACACTGCCCTTTTTGTTCACTTTGTCAGATCGTCACGGTATGTACTGTTTGCGACCTGACTGCCACGTGAGTGAGACTAGCGTGAAGCTTTTTAAAGAGAAGCTATAGTTTACTGTTCTTCCCGGTTTTGAACCCTGCCTGCCTATCGGTTTTGGATCTCTTGCCAGTACCTGTCCGTCTGTATCTGTCTGCCTGCCTGCATGTTTACGAACCTTGCATGTACCTGGAATCTGATTTGCCTGCTGGACTGTTTGGGAATAAATCCTTTTTGATCTGCAATTGATTCCCGCTCTGAGTCGTGACAGAAACGACAAGTCCCAGTATAGATATATACAGGGTGCGATTTGCCGGTGGGGATGGTGGGGATTATCGCCCCCTCTGGTTTACACGTCCTACCCTCTGCTTAATTATTTTTATCCTCGGTGGGGATAAAAATTATCCCCCCCACCCAAAGTATTTTCACCATTACATCGTAATAATTAACAACCAAAATACACAGGGTCCGTCTTCATTTTGAAACATTTTAAAATGTTTCTCAAAATTATCCCCCCCTCTGGTTTTTTCACAAATCGCACCCTGGATATATAGTAGTGTAGTAAATAGCTTGCAAGTGATTGTTTCCGATCGGTTCGTTGTGGAGGAAACCTGGAGGTGGGTCTATTTCGGTCATACCTGAAGCAAACGAGGCTCTTCTGCGTTTAATCCTGCAGAAGATCATGAGAACCAGAGCCAGCACTAACACAGCAACACCAAGGGCTGCTCCTGTATATGTCCACTGATCTGTTAAGATGGATTTATTTTTCATTCATTTTAACACACACGCACGCACACACAAAATGATATTAATAAGCAGGCAACTATCATCAAAACTAAAGGCTTGTTTTGGTCACGTGGTTTAAAGTCTGACAGCTGTTTCTGATAAATGTGATTGTGCTCCAAAAACCACAACACACACACACGAGATGGATTACCAGAAATGCTTTCTCCTCGTGAGCTTTTATTTTCAAAGTTTGTTAAAGAAAGTAAGAACAAAATAAAGATTCCATTGACTATACCGCACAGTTCCATAACAAAATCTGTTTATTATGCTTCCTATATTTACCTGTTGGTTTATAACCTGTTGTCAAATGGAATAATGCTAGATGTGGTTAACAAAATTAGTACTAATTTGAATAGATTAGATACAACTTTACTATACAATTTAACCTAAACTATAAGTCAAAAGTTTGAAGTCTCATTACACTTCCCGACAAAAAAAGGGGAACTAAACCAGTCATGGATGGATATGGTTCATTATGAATTCCTCACAGCCAGCCTCTGATAGAGGAAGTATGTTGAGCTGTCAAACCAGCAAAAAAAATTATAATACCGGTAAACAGTAAAGGGATCCTCTCACCATTGTTTACCTTGAGATACACTTCAACAAATGTGTCCAATCCTATCTTTTGTATCCCTCACCAATAAGTCCCAGTGTCTTCCAGGCGCAGATCCCTAATAGTTGTGATGAATGTGTTTCCCTTGTCTTCAATAGAGTACTTATCCGATCCTCCCGTCTCACTTCTTATGAGAACGTCCTTGTCACGACATTTTCCCTTACAGAAGTATTTGATGTTGCTACGCGCATTGATGTGATTGCATTCGATTCTGACTGTTCCACCGACCACTCCATTCACAGTCAGGGCCTCCGTCCAAGTCATGCAACAGCCTATCAAAAATCAAACGTGTTCTCTGTTATAACAACCACTCGATAATGTACAACAACAACAACAACAACAACAACAACAGCAACAAAAAAGCTGAAGATGGCAGAATCAAGGTGGATATAAACTGGATATAGACATTGAGCGAACCTTACCACTGAGGAAAAAGGAAAGGGACCTTGGCCTTCATGTTCCTGAGACACCGCTCTGCTCCCCACAACCCTCCACGGCTTTAATGGCGCCGTGTTGAAGTGCTGCTTCCTATTCTCTTGGTTGGCTTCTCCTTTCTTGTCACACTAAACAATTCTGAGCTATTTTATTCACTTTTTCTGAAATTTTGTTGATGCAACATCCTGACATGGTTCATTTTAGCATGTAAATGTCAAGAGATGTGGTTTATATATATATATATATATATATATATATATATATATATATATATATATATATATATATATATATATATAATGTACATGTAATTAATCGAAACAAACTCAGAAAAAAGGTTATGGGTGCTTTATTCTACAAGTGATTACGGCTAGGCAGGCATACACAGTAGCATTATAACCCAGGGTCATTTTTTGGATCAAACCACTTTCGTGGTTACTCTTGTGGTTCCTATAAAGTAACATCTGGGAATTAGTTAGAAAAAGTGTCCAGAAAAAATAATATCCCTTCCACTCCATAGGCCTATGTCATTCATGACATGCAGATTTTGCAAGAAATAAAGAGGGAACTGTAACTTTTTTTAAAGCATTGTGTGATATACACTCTCCTCATTCAGGTTGAGGTTCAGGCTTTGGTAGTGACACGTCTGTCTGGAATCAGCCACATCAGCGTGTTCATTGAGGTCTATGGTGATGCAGGCGCTGACCGTCGAACGCCGCGGTTTTGGGGGGACAGTGTTTGGTGCTGGTTGCGGCAGAACTCTTTTCGTACGACCAGAACGTACACACTTGGACTCGGGCCGAGGAGGTCCAACAGGGTTCATCATCTCATAATCGTTTTCTTTCTCTCGATTACTCTAGACAAAGAAAAAGACAACACAGAGATATCACGGTCTCACAGGTGCACGAGTATGCCCAACTCCATTCTTAGGTAACGGACGATGATCATGTTTACAACGTGTGTTGGCCCACCTCCTGTCTGCGGAACCTGCCGGCGGTATTCCTTACGTGCCTAGCAAGCAGCCAGAGCAAGAAGGTGAACAGGCAAACAAATAGCAACGCCACCATACACATCGCAACCGTCAGGATCCAAGAAACCTGTGACCCTGAAATAGAAGAAGAAACCCAGAAGTTGCTGGAGGTTAAAATGCAAACTGTAAATCCGTACATAAAGACACAATAGATTCGGTATACACGCCATTTAGGCATTTGACTTCGCACCACCTCCATCCGCATAGTATTCGGGCCCGGCCCACGAGAGGTCTCATGGGAATTTAGACAAATCACTCAATTGTGCTTTTTTGTCCCCCCTTTGTTTAAGCTTCATGTAGGGCTGTCTATGGAGAAATGACAATGTAATAATAATTTCGGTGTACCTATTTCTGTTCAATTTGCTAATGTTTTGCTATGTTCAATACACGGGTTTAATTAAAGAACAGTGCAGATAGTAAGAAAGCTGAAGATTGTTCATCACCGCAGGGTTGTGGAATACAGTGCATTACATTGCATTACGAACACACATACACACATGCACGTTACTCACTGGTAATGTGAAGGTCCCCAATTGGAGCTGAAAAGAAGCATAAACATTGGTTTCAGGCACAATTTGTACAGTAGGGATACCAATAATAATATGAGTGGCGCCATTATTCTATGATAATTATTAATAACAGGCCTTATATGTTTTTTTTTTGTTTCTTTCCCCACTAATTATATTAATCAAATTTAATGTAATATCATGACATGAAAGTTTCTCACCGGTTGAACTGATGTTCATGCTTTTCAATCCATGCTTAGCAGGGAGAGAATCCATGACGATTGTCCTTGTAGGTCACTTATAACAAACTGGCTTATTATTTACAATCTTTGATGTTTATTCGATCTTGAGATATTTAAAATGCATTCCCATTACTGCCAGTTCATCTCAATAAACCCTCTCAACGGTTGGCTTGGAATGAAACATCCCGGAAGACTTGTGGCTTTTATTTCTCTTACACACCTACACACACGTACTCTCAGAAAAACAAAGAATACATCTCTTCCTCTTTCATGTCGAAAGTCTCACACACCTAAACCTCAGCTTAAATGAAGTGAACTACATAAGTGTTCCTCATGCATCTCCTCTTAGATCAAGAGGATCTCTTATATATATATATATATATATATATATGGAGAGAGATAGATAGATGTACAGATAAATAAATGAAATAAACAGCTAAGAGACTGTCTGAACATGTCAGCCAGCCTTTTGTGTTTTTACTCAAAATTGCTTATAAAACATATGAATGACCCAATTACACTCTTGTTGATAAGATACATGGCCAATCCATGGTATGGAAAAAAGAGTTGCCCTATTGTAAAGGTACACAACAAAGAATCCCTAAAAATCCCCATACCTTTATCAAAAGTTTTTTTTTTGGTTAACACAGTACAGAGTGCATAGAAGTTTTTTATACCTATATAAGGGCCTTCCTACGAATGGAAAAGGAACTTGTATTCAGTTCTCGGTCATATGCACAATGAGATCTGAATTCTGTGAAAATGGTAGGCTTCTCTTTTCCCGAGGTGAAGCACTGATCAGCTGAACTAAATGTACTTGAATTTGTACTGTATAGTAGAAAATGCAAAGAAAGTACCCCCAAAAATGCTCATGTTTTTTCCTCTATAATTCAGGGATCCAGTCACTGGCAGATAGAAGCACATTGGTTCATGTCTGCTGGTTCTGGGTCCATGTGTTCTGTTTCGGGCCGCGTCCCCATCTCCTGCTCTTCATTGTTCTCCGTGTAGCCAGCCTACATACAGAAAGATTACATGGGTTCAAGACCATTGTGTTTTAGCACTGGAATACATAGATTATGGTTATGGTTTAAATCAGGTTTGGTTATGGTTAAGCAGAGTGAAATATTAACATCAGGGGCTATATATCAGGGCTCAGTCTGGTTCAACGGTAACCTCAAAACTATCATTCCACTATGACTGTACCATGTGAAAAATATCGTTAGAGTCATTCCACTAGTTTAATGACTGCACCATGTGACAAATATCGTTAGATGAGAGGAGATGCATCTTGACATTGTGTTTGAGTTGTAACACTTCCTTCTTTCAGAAGGTCACTTACCTCTACTCCCCTGCCTTTCTCTGTATCTGGCTGTCTCGGACCTAAAGATAAAACAATGAGATGTGTTAATGTCGGCGTCCAAGTGAGGGTTAGGCTTCCCGGCCACCTATAGTATAACCAAAGATGTGGACTCGAGTCACATGACTAGGACTCGAGTCAGACTCGAGTCATGATTTTGATGACTTCAGACTCGACTTGACAAAATTACGCATGACTTGCGACTCGACTTAGACTTGACTGCTATTGACTTGAGACTTGACTCGGACTTTGCCTCTTTGACTTGTAATGACTCGACATGTCTTGAGTCAAAAACATTTGTTTTAGATATCTAACCTATTTCCCGCCTAGAGGGCTAGACACCCAAGACGCATTCACTTCCGTGAAGATGAAATAAAAAAAACGGCGAGCAAAGACAAATCCACACTTCAATAATATCAAAACGAAATTTCGATATCGTTTATACTTTATTCAGAATAACAGTTTTAGTTTCATATCGGCTGCGTTTTGAGTTGGTCCCATTGAAGCCGTCTGGCCAGCCTCTGACACTAAAGACATCGTAACTAAATCATTGTTCAACCGTTTACCTTCGTTCAAAAAATGTAACAAATCTACACACTCGTACTTCAATAATATCTAAACTGAATTTCGATATCATTTATGCTTTCTTCAGAATCACAGTTTAAGTTTCATATCGGCTTGGTCTCTCTCTTTCAGTTGGTCTCATTGACGCTGGAGGTGAGGACGTTCAGCGGTGTTGCCAGATTGGGCGTTTTTTCCACATTATTGGGCTACTTTTAACAACAAAAGATTTCGGCGCATGCGCATATCATAACACATTTGAAGACAGAAACAATGAACATATTATTACTGTATTGATGAAGAAATGACGGTACATTAGAGTGGTATGTTGAAATTATGATCAATAGCCTAATCATGACATTATTAAGTGAAAATACATGGTGGATTGTTCAAGACTTGAAAAAGTTTTCGACTTTGACTTGGACTCGACTTGCCTTTCCCTGTCTTGACTTGGGACTCGACTCGGACTTGACTGCGAAGACTTGGGACTTACTTGGGACTTGTCAAACAGTGACTTTGTCCCATCTCTGAGTATAACACAATAGTGTGTGGCGCATATCATATACAACATGCCTTATTATAACACTCATAACAGTAACACAACACCGGTACAAAAAAATAATCATAAGGTTGGCGTGGGTCGTAACCACGGCGATAACACGCCCCCTCTTTCCTAAAACTCTCAGCCAAAACATTTTTTTTAAGTCACATAGTGATGAATTACATCTGAAACAATTAATGGGCACACTGACTCTCTAAGAAAAACCTGTGGATTCCAAGATGCACATGCAAGGCGTAGTTTATATTTAAAGAGATTTTATTTTCTATTTAATTATTTCTATTTGCATTTGTTTTAAACACGTAATTACTTATTTTCTATTCATCTTGTTATTTAAGATTACGTTCAAATTCAGTTGCACTTTTGGTAAGTACCCATAGGCCAGGGGGGCCCAAATTCTTCCCAGTGGAGGGCCAAAATGTAATCGTGGGGAGGCTCGTGGGCCAAAATTTAAAATTTTCAGTATATTTAGTCAAATATGTGGGAGGCGGCTGAACAGGATAGGAGCTCAACAGCGCCACCCTACCATCAATGTATCACAATGTTATTCTAGGGTCAGGAATGGAAGTGCACCAATAAATAATATTCAATGAGAGCGAGCGCAGATTCCGAGCGCTGGTGGCGGAAAACAATAATATATACAGTGGGTAAGGCACGGGCCATATAAAATCGGTCGCGGGCCCCAAATTGGGCAGCCCTGCCATAGGCTATGGCCCAATCCCAATGTCCGGACTCACGGACTTTGTTCTCGCGAAATTATTAAGGCTTTAGGGCTGTCCCAATGTCGAATTCCAAAGGGCGTGAGGGTTTGAGTCCACACTTACCAACCCTTTCCGTGAGTCCGCATCAGTGCAGACTTCACCTAAGGGAATTACCCACGGTTCAAAGCGTTGTTACGTTTAGCGCAGAGACTATAGGGAAATCCGGAAATTAGGAAGGTAAACAACAAGATGACGCTACTGTCAATGCGCGACTAGATGGGAATTTCAGCCTTTTTTTAGTGAGCCGGATCATTTGGATCAGCTCACCAACAAGAGCCTGCTCTTTTGGCTCCCAAACGGCTCTTCATATTACTCTATTATATTACTATACCTTTTATAATTCAGCCAAATGTAGCCCGTTCTGACGTATGATTAGTATGTGTAGGCCAATAATCACCTAAATTATGCAATACATCCTTTATACTGAAGTATTCAAAAGTAAAAATTATATTTTCTAATATAAATAAATTGCTGTAGCCGATTGTTTTCATTGCATTTACAAAAAAACGTCAAAATGAGAATTCCAAAACCGGCAAGTGCCAGCAACATCTTTGTCATTAAAGGTTGTCAAGGTAACATGTGTTCTCGCGAAGTGCTGTCCCAATCCCATATATACCTATCTGAGCCCATGTGGCCTCACACACTCACTCACTTAGCATCTGAGATCAATTAAGTCCGTGAGTCCTTAGTCCTTAGTCCTCAGGGCTCACTTTGGGATTGGGCCTATGTTGTTCTGCATAGCAGGGTTAGTCAATTGGTCTGCAGATTAATTTTTGAAAGAATTTTTTTTAATGGTATGGCATTGGGAGCTGAGTGTATCGTTTAATCCCTATTGTTTGGTGTGTGAGTGTGTGTGTGTGTGTGTGTGTGTGTGCGTGCGTGCGTGCGTGCGTGCGTGCGTGCGTGCGTGCGCGTGTGTTTGTGTGTGTGTGTGTGTGTGCGCGCCTCTGTGCCTGTGTCGGGATACCTTTTGTGCTCCTCCAGCGGCCGTAGAAGATGACAGGTATCAGAGCGCATACGAGGAGAGCCAGGCTCACTGAGATGATGATGACCACCGTGGTACCTGCACAGAGACAGGCATCTGCGCATCTGCTAAACGCTCGTATAATCCTAAACTTTCCCACAGGTTCTGTTTTCATATGATTCAATGATGGACAATAAGGCATGTTGTGGATCTGGATGTGCAAGAGTTTTGCTTTATATCGGCAGTATTTTTTCTCTGAATGCATCTTTATTATCTATCTCTCTTTAAGCGTTTGATTGTATTGTTTATAACCATAGTTGCTTCGGGTGAACAGGTTGTTCCGTTGCATGTTAACACTGCTGTCGGTGTATGAATGTGTGCATGGATGGATGAATCTGAGGCGTTTGTAAAGCCCTTTAAGTGGACACAGGATAGAAAACTTCAATATAAATGCAGTCCGTTTACACTTCATGATTATTGTGAAGGTGCAGGCAATGGCCAGTAGTGTCAGTACACAGACCGCGTGGGAGACCCCTTAGTGGTAACAGTGGTGGAGCTAGAACATTTTCAGTGGGGGGGCCAGGGTGGGACCAGAGATCATTCTGGGGTGGCACCTAAATCTAAATATGATATAACAAGGCATCTTGAAATTTAGGGAATATTAAAGGCATGTACACGCTGTAAATCTACATCATAACATTAATTCAGACAGTGGTGGAATTGTCAAATACACGTTTCTCAGCTTTTCAGGTCTCAGCTTTTCAGGTCTGTTTAAAAATAAACACTACCTCAACGGTCTGATCTAACACTGTAAAAGTAAAAAGTCAAAATGCAATGCATTTATCAGAAAATAAATTACACAATTGCAAAAACATTAATTTTTTTAACTTTTGAATCCCTACCTCTAACATATACAAAATACATTAACTTGCCATAGTTTCATCTTAAAACAGCCGTATTCTGCAATTATTATTATTATTGTGGTTTGCAGCAAAGCGATTCAGAAAATCACCAAAATCCAGTGCTTTTGCTCGTCTTGACTACACTTAAAACTCCTACATTTCAGAGTCGAACATCATCCATGGTAGATTTAAGGTTGGTCTTGACCAGTTTGAGTGTGGAAATGCTTCGTTCACAGGTAGCTGTACTCAGAGGTATGGCAATGGTCCCTTCACATAACCTGAACAGCTCATGGGATACCTGTTTTAATGGATGAGTTTTGTGAGTTCCATAATATTAGAGGGCATTTGTTCACCAGATGTGGACATAAGATCCAGACATAAATGAATAAAGTCTGCAAAAATGCAAAATAAATAAAATAAAAATAAATGCAAATACGACAAGGGTGACCAATGGGGTGGCCGGGATTCAGTTTATGGTGGCCCCGGCTACCAATGGCCACCCCCTTGCTCCACCACTGTGTGATAATACTTTTAGGTTTAAAATATTCTGCCCTTGGAGGAATGTGTTAAACATCTGAAATATGAATGCTTGTCACCTGTTTCATTTATTCACTTTCATAGACATTTCAACAAAAGTCCTTCACTCACATGGGGATATAGGTTATTCATTCTGTCAATCATTCTTACATTTTGGAAACCATTTGCTATGACGATTCTCTCTGGAGTCAACGGCCATATTTCAGGGGTTCCGGTGTAGCCGCATAGGGAAACAACAGATACCCGAGACCGATGCCGGGGTCTTCCTCTTCCATGTATGGGTCATAGTTTTCAATATTTTGGGAAGGTGTTTTAGGTCCATGCAACATTTTGGCTAATCTTTCTGAATCGATATAAAAGCTATAAAAAAAAAAGCTTATTTGTCAGGCTTTTTTGTTGCCCTTCACATGTTGTTGGTCAATTCCCGTTGCCTGCAGATTCTGTTTATAAAGATCAATCATCTTACAAATTATATTAATGAAAAAATTTATCAATACGCCTACACCCAACCTGGGTTTTGTTTTTATTTCAACCTACAATAGACTGATGTTTTGTTGGCATTACTCCGGTATTTTGAGAGGAGTCAAGTGATTTTTTTAAAGCTGTAAAATACTAAATGAACATAAATATACAGTAGCCTAGGCTCAGGGGCGTAGGAATGAGTTTAACATTGGGGGGACACATATCGGAAACCTGACAGATCCGTTAATGGTTTGAACAGAAATATGTCATAAATTAACTACACTGAAAAAATTCACAAATTTTATTCTACTAAAAAGATACATTTGCAAATGTAAAGGAAAACACATTTTGAATGGCAGTAATGTACTGATAAATATCAAATCAATTCTTTAATTGCTTAATCATCCAGTTTTTTAGAATAAGAAGCGGTGACAAGACGCTGTGTTGCGCTTTCAAAATAAAATAAAATATTTTTCTCCCCCCGGTATAATTTTTAGGTGGGACAAATGCGCCTGTCTCCAATATTGGAGGGGACATGTCCCCTCCGTTCCCCCCGGTTCCTACGCCCTTGCCTAGGCTAATGGAAACTTTGTTTTGCCAAGTCTCGCATGATAAACGCCAGGGCAGTTGCAAATACAACAATGTCAACAATTGTTGTCTAATATAAAAAATAAACAAATTAGCAGGTTAAAATGTCTTTACCTGTGATGTGTGTCGCTGCCTCCTGTTTCGACTTTTGTCCTCCGTGTGGTGACTGCGTTACTGATGTTGCCAGGGACTTGACAGTTGACGGATGGTTGTCTCGAGGCATTAGCTCAATCACGGGTCTAGGGGCCATGGTGGAAGTCAGAGGCCCAAGGGGAACAGTTAAAGCTTTGAGGAGACAAAGAAGAACAGTGAAATGAGACTCGAGAAGACCACTGCGGTGAACGCCTTGAGTTCTAAACAAACACAGTAGTCTGAACGTCATCATTGGCCCATGGTCAACGGTGTACGTGCTTTACCGCAGCGATTTGAAACACTATGAGTCAGTTCAGCTTTTAGGCCTACAATCCAGCAATTATTAGTCCCAAAGCCTTTGAGAAACGGTAAGGGCCTATTTTCTATAGGCCCTATTCATTGAAATAGGCAGACGCTCCACGGATTCCGTTATTTACAAAATAAATTGTAATTCACATAAGGAATTTGAGAGGTGTGAAGAGGTCTCCTATTCACAGAAAAAGTGTTTACTTTGCCTACATCGCGGAACAAACCCAAAATAAATACAACTTACCATCCATGACTTTGAGGTGGTAGGTTTCTTGGTGCATGACCTTTGACCTTCTGGTTGACGCACAGTGATAGCTCCCTGTGTCTGCATTCTCTAGCTTCATCACAGTCACAGTAAACACATCATCCACTCCACCGCGCTCAATAACGTATCTCCCCCTCTGGGTGACATCGGCCCGTGTTCCGTCCGTCTGAATGAGAACGTCTTCACTTGAGCACGAGGACTTGCAGAAGTACGATTGGCTCCCTGCAGAGCTCCATTCACCAGAACATTGGAAGGAGATGTTTCCACCGACATATCCACTCACCTCTCGCACCGTGTGGTGAGAGAGGTGTACTGCTGTAGGATCAGCAGTGCACAAAGCTAGGAGAACAAATTAACAGGTTACAATGTATGGGCCATTCATTTTGAGGCATTTTTCTAAAATGGAATCCAAGGATTTGTCACCTATATTGTTAAATAGTAAAATAACACTCAGACACTTCTGCCTTTGTTGTGAGAATGATTGCATTGCATCCGTCAGTTTGTAAAAGTGAAACAATCATGTCTCCAATCGAGTCATTGTTAGAGCGTTTAATTAATTGTTAATTTGTTAACTATTAGAGTGTAGTCCAGACAACACAATGGTGCAGTTAGTAACATTTAACCTTAAGGTTCCAGGGACCTTTGTTCAAATCCTGTTCTATATTATGGTGTTGTTTGTTTGTTTTTAACGTTTTCTCCCAGAAACACTCAGATCATCTCCAACCTCACAAGACATGCTCACACATTGGAGTCCCTGTACTGGCTTGAAGGTGGGGGAATGGGGTCTGTAAGGTGTGGACTTTGATGAACTGGGTCCTAGTTTAGGCTTTTACTCAGAAATTAGAGGAGAGCTAAGTTGAGGTACAATTATTATTTCTCTATTGTTTTTTTGTTTTTTTTAATATTTTTTTTAATGGCATGGCATAGGGAGCTGAGTGTATCGTTTAATCCCTATTGTTTGGTGTGTGTGTGTGTGTGTGTGTGTGTGTGTATGTGCGCGCCTCTGTGCCAAGTTTATTTTAATTTTAATGTAAGATCACAATGGCTTTAAACTAGTAGATAATAAGGTACATAGATAATTAACCTACATGTTATTGTAAGTTATATATGTATAACAATATTATTACATAACATGTATTAGCTTTGTAACCATAGACTATTTAACGGGTAATAAAAATATGCCATCTGCACAATTAAACATCACATTTTTGTTAATATCTAGATTTAATTAAACGTCAGAAATATTTGTATTTGTAACAAATAACACTTAAGAACATAACACTTGGACAATCAAGGAACATCCGATGGTTTCATTCTATTAATTAATTATAATCTGTGAAATCAAGAGTTGATTCAATTATAACAAAAAATCCTTGATTTAGACTCTTTTTGAATGAAACGAGGGATTGCAATCTTTTCTTTAACCCTCAAACCCATGTTGTCCTTTTTTTGGTTAACCACAAGTTTAATAAACTTGAGACAAATACGATTCAATATTAGCAGTTGATACAGCATGGAGACGGTCTAAAATCTATTTGTTGTTTTATACTCATTCTATTTGTATAAGGTGTTTGCTGCTGCTGGCAGTGCATTTACCTGAGGGAACCTTCCAGAGGGATTAATGAAGTTCCTATCTCTCTCTCTCTCTCTCTCTCTCTCTCTCTCTCTCTCTCTATCTATCGTTCTATCCATTTTTGCAAAAACAGAACCAGGCGCAATGAACCAGAACAGATATTCTCACTGAGCTTTTCTCTAATGATAGCTACCTTTGATAGCACATTTAAGTGTACTCCATTGTCGGTCTGTTCAGAACAGTGCTTAAGAAAACCCCAATGCAATTTATTTATTAACTGCTAAGCTCATCTTGCTCATACATCTCATCTCATGCTTGCAACATACAGAAATATAACCAGTGTTCACATTAGATTATAAACATATTCAACTTACCGGACAGAGTAAAAATTCCAACGCATAGGATACTCATGTTCCACGTGATGCAATTAAACCAAATTAGGGGAAAAGGCATGATACGATTAAATAAAAGAAGAAAAAAAGCTGATTAACAAGATTGCCAAAGACCGATAGAAAGTGCAAATGCACAATGGGCTGCCTTTTTCTATATGGGATTGGATAGTTAAATAAGAAACAAGAGGATGTTTTTTATCTCCTGTTAATCTTGTCGCTTTTAAATCAGCCGGAAAGTCAGCTTGAGACCCTCGCAAAAGTCCTTGGTTTGACTATGTCTCTTTTGTGAACAAGCTTAAAGCAAAAAGTGTGTTTGTAGAGATACAAAGATAGTGAGCCAACGAGCGATGGATAGAAAGAGAGCGCACAAGACAGAGGGACAGAGAGAGGACAAGGAGGGACAGAAATAGAGCTGGAGGCTAAGAGAGTGAGAGACAGATAGGGCAAGAGAGGGCCAGCGTGACAGACATGTTGCCCATGCATGAACCTCAACAAACTGCCTGCCGAGTTAGATAAACAAAAGTCTGCTGACAATATCACGGGGTGCAGGTCACATCCCCATAGGTCTGGAGCCAATTTTTCCATGTAGCGAGCTTTACGCTGTAGACAACAGACCCACATTCTTCTCTTCAAGGTTTCTCTAGAGATAACTCAATAATTGTCCGACTGTTGGCTGCAGGAAATGAATGTTCTCCTCTATCACCAACAAACATCAATTTGTCCCAATCAAGATAGAAAGTCACTCGTCTCCAATAAGTAGGCCCTGCAGCAGAGCCGTTCTCCAAACACTCGAGATGGAATTGCTTTTTTATAGAATCAAAAACAAGAGTTTTCCTGATTATAGCATATAGAGCCACATGGTGTAGAGTAAACCCTTCATACTTAATATTAAATACAATGTGTATGATACGTATTTTTTAAAACTTTGTAACAGAACTCTGTTTCTGTTTAGAAACAGCAAGTTTTTATTTCTATAATTTCATTTCATAAATGGGATCTCAATATCATTACCTGCAATAAATGTGTCAGAGGAAGGTTTTTACATCTAACCTAGCAAGTGAAGTTAATCTGAGGATAAATGTCAGAAACCCACAACACAGAAACCCACAACACACACATTTATGTCATAGTGCCATCTTTACCAATATTGTATACAATGCTTTTAAAACCGATGCATCCTACTTTTTGAAAGGATCACTAGTTTTGGTCTTTTACATTCATGTATTCTTGTTTTAATGCCCAGACCCAATTACAAAAAATTAAGGGGAATCTCCACTTATACATGTTTTTGTGTTAAGCCAGTTTGGAATGACAAAAATACACAGACTGTGCTTGTTAAATCGAACGGTTGGCAGCAATGCATCACCTTTAATAACAATTGTACACATTCATGTCAACATAGAAACAGAAACAGGAGTGTTGTGTTATGACAACGTTTTTCTCCGCAAGCACCAATTGGCAGTGTAAACATCTATTCCAAAACTTGTTGAGTGAAACCAGACATAGAAACTCAACTAATAGCACAAAGCCCCACAAAAAGCATGAATTCATTAATTTGCGTTAATACCCCTTAATAAAACTAAAGAAACAATAATCATTTGATTTGGATACCCCCAAATAAACACACTTATTCCTAAAATTAGGAATACCCCAATATATTATCAGACTAGATTTTATAAAAATATATAAATACTTTCTCTCAAATGCTGTGTTGAAGACGGTAGAGCAAACTGCACTGACTTTAAAGACTGTTCTTGAGGAGATGACATCTACCCTTCTATTGTCCATTGTCTAATGCCAGGGTGGTCCATATGCGCTATCCTTGTGATCTAAAGTGAAAGGAATTTATCATGGGAGCCCGGAGCCAGTTATTTAAACGCTCATTTCAAAGTCTTGAATGTCCTTCTGGGATAGGGGCTGGACTTTAAGAAGGTGGAAGCACTTGGGAAATCGTCCCTCGTGCACTGGCACTGAGACTTTCCGGAAACTTCACCTCAAATTCCACCACTAGGTCCCCCCGAAGACCGGGAGACTTAGCGAGAGGTAGACCCTCTCCGGTGATCCGCCGCTTCATCCCGGGGCGGACTATGTCGCTGGTTGTCAGGGTTACCGTCCTGCCGTCCAATGTAGGCGCCCTCAAAGTGCAGCCACACAAGGCCTGGAAGTGAGAGAGGAGAGACGGAATAAAGCACCCTTCTTAGCGCAGCGATTACATTAAGAGGGGAAAATGTGTAGACAAAGTTTTAATACATTTACGTACAATCACATTAAAAGTGCCAATTATACCACCAGGTTTGACAGTGGTTAGCCGTTACAAGCCATATTGGAAATCTGCCTCTTCTGACATCACAGGTGGGCGTGTCCACCTAGATGTGTGACGGATAGCTGAGCAACGTGTGCTACAGTCCACTGGATAGGCTGGTAGACTGATCTATCCAGCACACATCTAGGTAGACACGCCCACTTGTGATGTCTGAAGAGGCCGATTTTCAAAACGGCCCCTTGAAAATTGGAAAGTGTGTCCCCACATGCCGTTTTCATACATTGACGTAAAATTGATTTAAAGTTGTGTGGTACAAACGTACGTCTCTAAGGGAGACTTTGGCGGGGTAAATGATGTCAGCGCCGTCCCGCCGGAACACCGGGTGGGGCCTGTCCTTCAAAACAAAAACAACATCCGCCGGGATGTTGGTGGGCGTCTCATCGCCCTCCTTGGGGAAGGTGATCTTCGTGCCCTCCTTCCACCCCTTCTTTATCTCCACCTCCAGGATCTTCTCCTGGGTTCTCCAGCTCCGTCGGTCAGGGTTCAGCCGCTGGTGGGAAATCTTCATCTTCTTGACGCACCCGGAGAACACTTCTTCCAGGGTCACCTGGAGGTCATGCACCACAGGGGGGTCCTGACGTTTGGTCAAACTAGTGCCACCTCCCATCCCCCCCATCCCCCCCATCCCACTGCTAAAGGAGCGAGGGAGACCTCCCAGCCCACCGCCGGCCATCCCAAAGCGGGCGAAAGGGTCCTCTTGGTTCATCTCCTCATGAAAGCCCCCATTGCGGTTGCCAAATAATTGGTCAAATGGGTTACGTCCACCAAAGAATTCTGCAAAGACTGCATGTGGGTCCCCCTGGAACGTGTAGTTGAAGGTACCAGGACCCCCCGCCCCGGTCTGGCCTCCTCCCCCCTTCAGACCTTGAAAGGAAGAGAGCAGAACAGTGAGATACAAGTATACCAGCTATCTGTGTTTTATCGTGTCTACTTCATTATTCAGCACAGCTGAGTAATGCAGCATATCAAAGGGTGTAGGTCATTTATTAGCTTGGCCTTTGATCGGGAGGAGCACTTTGTACAGATGTAAGGAACTCTGAGTCTGCAAAGTTTCGTCCAATCTCCTTCGTCCAATCTCCAATGGCTTTTGAGAAACTTGCCTTTCTTTGGTTCATATAACATGGTGGGAGTATTCGGCACGAGCTCCGTGGCGTGCGTCAACTCCAATGGTAATGTGATTGACAGCAAAAATAGTATTCGTTTCCGTGTTGCCCTTCCATAATAATGTATTTTCGCTGTCATAGCCTAAACGCATCTATTTTGTAATAATTCTAAAACTATGTCTCACGCCAGATCCCGGGTATTTTATACAAACACGTTTTCTGTTTACTTTGTTGCATAGGGCAATAGCACCCGAGGACCATGTTGACACAAATGTGACACTGGAATCTGAGACAAGCTTATAAATAATGTTTTCTGTTGACGCAAAAACAACAACAATTTGAGCTTTACATTTCGTGACATTTTGACCTGCCTTGAATGCAAACTGAACCTACCTTCTTCACCAAACCGATCATAGACATCTTTTTTCTTGGGGTCACTCAAAATGTCATACGCCTCTGCTATTTCTTTAAATTTATCCTCGGCTTCCGGCGACTTGTTCTTGTCGGGATGATACCGAAGAGCCTGCTTACGATAAGCCTTCTTTATATCGTCTTCTGTGGCACTTTTCGTGATACCGAGCACATCGTAGTAATCTTTCCCCATGTCGACAGCAGAGTGGGGTTGGTGGAAGCAAAAGCGGTGGAAACAAGTAGAAAAGTCGAACCTGTAATAACACGAATGCAACCAGACCGGTTAAAAGTCCCACTAATCCTTAACACACACGGACGGTGTCACTGTGAATGGCAACGTCCACCACCCGGGGATGTTATTTTGTACCCAGATACACAGAAAGCTCTAGAATGTTCTCCCACAATCCCGAACAGCCTCAATCCTCCCAGGGTGTGTTGCGATACCTCTAAAGTTCGGCTCACACCCACGCCGGTGGGCGGAGCATTGTTGTGCCGCGCACGGACTTGTTATTATCACAGGGCTGTTTCGGATAACTATTTGGTGGCGTCATGGATGCGTCTCTGTGCCCGGACCGGGCCACTATGTCAATGTCTCGGGCAAACACGTCCACGGTACGCCCCCGTACAGTGATGCAGGCCACCGCTCGTCCGGTAGACTTGTTTGATTGCAAACGTCAAGCTTTTGGGGTAGTGAGCGTGTTTTCTTTGGACAACGTCCTAATTGTTTAAAATCTTCTACAGGTTTCCTAAGGAGAAGTAGGACTATCCGTGTTAATGACGTGGTAAGCCATGGTGAGGATCACATTAAAGACAGGTGGCCAAAATGGGACACTCACGTAGACTACAGGGAAATTGAAAAAATCCCCGGACACCGACAATGTGGAAGAACGATTGAGAAAATATTCTGTTATTAATTAATAAATACACCAATTAAAAATATATAAACTTATATCAAATACAACACGTTTGAGTTTGGAAATCCTCAAGTACTTATTATTATTTAATTATTTTCCTTACTGCAGATTTTGTTACACTATAATACAGCGATACTGATACGGTCACCACAAGACTTTAAGCTGACCACCGAGCAGCCGACCTCGTTCCCAGGCCTTCTCGTCTCGCCCATCCTATTGGACGAAACCTCCTGAATGGGCGTATATACCCGACGACGGACCGTGTTGATTGGCTGGAGACTGCAGTAGTAAACGCCCTTCGATCCGCATCACCTTCCACCGATTGGAGAGTATATATGTCATACAAGTGGGATAAAGGAAGAGGTTGCAAACTAGCAAGATGAAGCACTACGAGGTAAGTAGTGTATTTGAAACTCGAAACCGTCAATGGGCGTTATTATTCCCAGTTTGATTGATAAATAAGGACATTGCAAACCACAAAAAATTGCGTGAAACTGTAGGAGAAATCAGCAACATCGGAAATATGATCCCATGCTTGTTACCTCCTATTCAATGTAATGGGAGTGTGGCCTCATGATGTATTGTAAATCTGATTAGAAGGCGGATATGAGCACCATATTGTGATCAGAAATCATTCGGGGATTGCATTGCCTAATATAACGACATTTGCGTTGCAAGATTAAGAGACGGAGCTCAATTGTGTCTCGAACAATGCGCCGCCCCTGGTGAGAATGCACCAGAGGCCCTAGCTGTCATGCCGTTGCTCAACGCACTTGCAGGTCAACAGTCAAAACTTCGCCCTCTGAACAGGAGTAATTGCCACATTTTATTTGACTAGGTTGAGGGTGTGTAGACTTTAAACATTGCATTTCGGGTCAGTTTAATGACCAAAGTAGACCCCCGAAACCGGTGCTGAACACCATTACGTGAAACCTACCTGGCAGGATTTCTAGCCATACAGGAACTGCTCAAACCAGACTATCAAATAAACATGTGTGAGGAATGTAAGCCTATGTATTGAGGGACTGTTATGCTTTTTTTTTTTTTTTTTAATTATTAAAAAGACATCCGTGAAATTTTCACCACAACATTGACCTGGTGGTTTGGGTCATTTTTTCAATGACTTGGAACAATAATAATAACTAATTTGAAATCAAGTGCCACGCCATGTACACCAGATGACGCCAGAGAATCATGTGTGCAGCGCCTACTGTAATCTCGAGAAATATAAGCTTTTCTTTCGTTTAAAAGCAATGTATAGATTCTGTAAAGTATATTTTAAACAAATAAATGAAGTAGAAGGAATTGTACTTCCTGGTTGTAGAAATTAATCTATAAAAGCAGCTTTTGGCCCTAGATACTTTTGGCCCAAGATACTTTTGTCCCACTGCGCATAGATAAAGATAAGAGTTAAGGTTATTTAATCTCTTATTGACAGTGCATATATGACAATGCCATACCTTGAAGTAAGATAGGGGAGGGGGGTTCTGTGGAGAAGCAGTCTGTTATGCAGCCCCAACGGTAGATGTTTATATTTAGCAGGCGAGAAGAGACAAGAAATTTGTTAAATAAACAGGTTCCTCGAGGAAGGGGTTGCTCCTTCATGGAAGCACGCGCACGTTTCTACCTCACAGGAGTCGGCTGCCAGTTTAAAAAAAGCGCCATAAGGAATGAGAGTGTTAGAGGGAGGGTGGGTGGGTGAGAGAGGGAGAGAGAGAATGACAGTTATTTCCACAGCTGAATGTAGTGGGTCAGTGGTGCTTTCCGGTGGGAGGCTAGACAGAGGGGAGTTACAGTGTGAGGAAAGCCCATCGGGGAAGCTTACACAGGACTACTGTAGCCGAGGAGGAGGGTAGACATGGACGCCCTAGCACTAGAGGCCGCCGGCCCCAAAAAAGCAGCCAACAGCGCGGCGACGGGCCCCACGGCACCTGTCAAGCGTAAGCCTGTGAAGAAACCTAAGAAAGCTGTTGTTTTCTTTGAGGTGGAGATACTGGACGCCAAGACCAAGGGGAAGCTCTGCTTCCTGGACAAGGTAAGATCAAGACTTTCATAACCATTGTCGTTTTCCAAGTGTTGCACGCTTTTGTCCTCTCCGGGTGGACTAACCTCAGCTGTCGTGAATGTAGGTTGTCCCCTACTGTTCTCTGCTCCCATGTGTGGCCACCGGGCTCGGCCTGTGTACTCACAATGCAACAGGTGCAGGTTGGCGGAGTTGTGGTCTCTATGGGAGTGACTTTTAGTGAGTGGAACAAGTTGCACACAGACAGACAGGCACACTGCTGCAGTAGGTCAGCAATAGGTTTCAGATTAAAAAAAGAAAATCAAATATTGTCTGTCAAATTGGGATGAGTTGAAGCATATGCCGGTTTGAATTCATTTGTCGTTAGGCTTTTATTGGGATAAATTAACTAAGTCAGGCAAGTGTGCACTGTACAATTTGTGTGACATGCTGTGATGGTGTGGCTGGTTGTCCGGCTCGGTTGCCAGGCTGGGTTACAGCGTTGTTAGTCTTACCAGAAGCCCTCCTCGGGACGCCAAGGTATCAGGTCCCAACCTTGCTGGATTAGCATGGCTTTCTGGCTTGTTAACGACTAGGCTGAATGCTAATCATCCATCTTAACACCTGGTGAGAGCCAGTATTGCCGTGGTGACAGATCCAGAGATAGATATGGGAGACTCCTTGGGGGGGGCGGCTTTACTACACCCATACCTTCATGTGAGGTCAGAGTTCAAACTGTAAAGATCGAATAAGTAAATGTTAATGAAAATCTGAAAGGCAAATCATATCTTTAGGTAAGGTCCTGTTTTTCTGGAAACCAACACCAGTGTGTGTGATCCGTGTTAATCAGCCATTCCAGCATCAAGATTCCATTTAACTAACATTTAAATCAATAGAATCTTGTCAGACGTGGTGGTGGCTGGTGGGGATGGCTGTCACCACTGGACCCGCCTTTTTCATGGGGTCAAGGGTCACTCAGACTCATGTTCACACCCCACCGGGGACGTGGCAACTATTGTCATGTCAACAACACACAGTCACGCTCTGGCGATGTTGATCTCTTTTCAATAAACGGTTTCCCTCTAAGCATAAACTCCTATAAGAATAATGTCTGGGAACTTAAAAAAAATATGCTTAGACCATCGACTGGCACACAATGTTACCGGGTTCAATCCCCCATGCCGGAGGCCTCCCTCGTTGAGAAAGGCCTTACGCCTAAGCTGCACCTTTTTAGAAAGTAACTGAACAGTGGATGCCTTTGGATAAAAGCGTCTGCAAACAAAGTAATACATGGCGAGAGGACGCTGCGGCAGTGGTGCTGGAGGCACCTCGCCCGTCCCACGCGGGTGACTGTTTAGGAAAGGATGCACGCTACTCTATAACTGTCAAGAGTGTTTGGGTTTGTGCGCGTGCGTTTCTTTGCACTTACCAGCTGTTTGTTGCACTTTATTCCCCCCCCATCCACCCTCCACCCTCCAACCCCCCAGGCCTCTATATTTAACACATATGGGAAAGGAAAGCCGAGACATCATATATATTCCTCTTGTCATTGTTATGTTATGCACAGGTTGAGCCAAATGCCACCATCGGGGAGATTAAGTCCATGTTCCACAAGAGCCGTGAGTTTAACTTCTCCACGTCTCCACATATCTTATTTCTCCCAGTCACATGACCTCAGATGAATGAGGGGGGGAGGGCGCGGGGGGCCTGGCTCAGTCAACATGGAAAATCAACTGATTCATGCTCCCTGTCTCTGCCCCCACACTCGCCTCTCTCCTTTCATCTGTTTACCCTTTTATAGATCCAAAGTGGTACCCCACCAGGCAGTCCATTCGCCTTGACGCCAGTAGGACAGCTCAACATTTAACATTTTGATGTTTAAATATAGCCAGGGGATCCACCATTGCTAATTTGTGTGTGTGTGTGTGTGTGTTTGCGTGTGCAGAGGGGAAATCTCTGAAGGATGAGGATGTTCTTCAGCATCTCCCTGTGGGAACGACTGCAACCTTGTACTTCAGGGATCTCGGAGCTCAGATCAGCTGGGTCACAGTGAGTATGATCAGAACTGGCCCACTTTGAAGACTGCACCCAGAGAGGTGCAAAAATCGATCAAAATCGATTTCTGTCTGGTCTTTTGGCACCAAATAATAAAAATCTCTATTCATAAGATCTGTTCCGTGTGTATGTCTTACAACATTTGGACTTGCATTTCGGAAGTTCAGTGGTGTTGTATATGTCTGATCCAATGATCCTGTGAGGCCTTCAAGCATTTCTGTGGAACGTGGGTTTATTCACACCGTTTCCATGATGAAGTCCAGAAGGACGGGAGTAGGATGCTAATTGTAGTGCAGTGTTGGCTAAATGTTGTTTTTACTAATTTATACTTATTGGCTGATCACGAAAACACCTCTTTTAAGTTTTGCTATTCGTAGTGTTAAGATGAAACACATTTTTCATCATGATATCTTGCATGCGTACTTGTGGTTAGTCATAACAAGCTTTGGCTGGTGTTTAGAAAGCAATTAGATTTATATCCGTGCACCCCTCTAGAGGAGCGATGTGTTATTTTACAAAAGAGACACGGACAGAGTGAGGAGGGACTATAAATGGTAGAGTGAAGAATTGGACACTGGTGAGTGCTTCGGTTCTTCCAATGTGATGGGGTTCTAAGAACCCTGCAGTTCCACTAAATCCTTCCATTCTGCCCCCCCACCCCCACTCCCTCCCCAAGGTGTTCCTCACGGAGTACGCCGGCCCACTGCTACTCTATCTGATGTTTTATTTCCGGGTTCCCTTCATCTATGCACCCAAATATGACTTCACCACCAGTAAACACTGGGTCGTACAGTGAGTGGCTTCAGCACGTGCATGCTTGGACCTAGAGTTACTTTGATCCGAGTGACAATTTCAAATATACTCTCCAATTCCGACATTGAATTTCTTTATAATAAACAGTCCTTCAAAATAATTGCCTGTGTGTGTGTGTGTGTGGTGCAGCCTTGCCTGCATGTGTCACTCGTTCCACTACATGAAGAGACTGCTGGAAACGCTGTTCGTCCACCGCTTCTCTCACGGCACCATGCCACTGCGCAACATCTTTAAGGTGAGAACAACCAACGTACAAGTCGTACTCATCGTTAGCAACACAAGTGTGATTTTCCCCCCCCCCTCCCAAACTCAACAACCGTGTGTTTCATGCTGATAAAATTACGGAAACAGAAAAACCCTTGAAATGCAAGCATTGTGTTCACCGTGTTCTCCCTTTATTGTAGAACTGCACGTACTACTGGGGCTTTGCTGCCTGGATGGCGTATTATATAAACCACCCTCTGTACACACCACCCAGTGAGTACACGCACGTAGAAAGGCTTTCAAATGGCCGTTGCACATTTTGGGTTGTAGTTTTTGTTGCTTCTGACTGAAATCCACTTGCTTTGCCATTGCAGTATACGGCGAGCAGCAAATCCGGCTAGCCCTCGTCATGTTCCTGGTAAAAGAACAAATATTTTCTACATTTCGTCATTCCTTTTTTTCCCCTGATGTCTCTTGTTTTCTTGGTCCAGCCAATGCCATTAATGATGCTCAAATTAAAACATCTCCTAATTTCTGGGACAGTTGTGACCGCCAACAAATTTTAAATACCTGCTATTGCAAGTAGTTGGTTTTCCATGTATAATGAGAGACTGTCAATATGATTCCTTCTTAGTTCTGTCAGATAGGTAATTTCTCCATCCACATCGCTCTCCGGAACCTCCGCCCCCCAGGTACAAACACACGTGCTTTGGATGTATGAGTGGGTTTTTTTTCATTTTCTCTGTCAAAGCTTTCTGAAGATGAATTAATTGTGTCTGGTTTCCCTCCCCCTCCACCTAGGCTCCAAAACCAGGAAGATTCCTTACCCGACGAAGAACCCCTTCACATGGATCTTCCTCCTCGTATCCTGCCCCAACTACACCTATGAGGTACTGGTGACAGAACCCATGCTTGGGCTGTTGATGGCTTTGGCAGGTGGCTGTAGGCTAGCTAGCCAAGCATGAAAAACAAACATTTCATGCAGCGTTTTGTAAGCTACTTCAACTTGAAAGGGAAAAAATTATAAAAAAAAAAATTGTATTATATTGAGTTTCGGGGGGCTTGTGCCACTGCATTTTTTCCCGTGAGGTACTATGAAAGAGTACAGGCATATACGTAGTACAAACAGATGCATGAAATTACCTCAGTATCGCAACACAGTAAGTGCAATTTATTTCAGTTGAAATTCTTTATTAAAGTGAAGATGTGAATCAATTTGTCAATGTCTGTAGAAAAGACAATCAATGTCTGCTATTGGAAAAATATGCATGTCGATTTGTTCTTTGTTGGATGAGTCATGTCTACTTGTTGTATGTATAGCTTATTTTGAGGTAAAGCTACCAAAGACATTTAATTAATACAAAATGTTACCGTGCATCTGCAATGCATAAAAAAAAGAGGCTTCCTGCTTGGTCCATTGAATGGGCCCTATTTGGGTTCATCTGCTGCCCTCTGGTGGTAAACGCTTGCCAGTAAAATGTCCAATCTGCTTCTCACTCTGCAGCTTGGCTCATGGCTGGGCTTCACGTTGATGACACAGTGTCTGCCGGTGGCCTTCTTCACCGTGGTTGGCTTCTTCCAGATGACTGTGTGGGCCAAAGGGAAGCACCGCAGCTACCTTAAAGAGTTCCGCGACTACCCACCTCTCCGCTCTCCCATCCTGCCTTTCGTTCTGTAGAGCATTACATATCTCTAGCAGTACATTACATTACCCCCCCCCCCCCCCCCCCCCAACCAAACCATCTCCTCCCCCTTTTTATAAAAGCAAAGTACATGTTTCCATAAAATTCCCTTTCCTTTTGGGAATTCTGTTACCTTTTCCTTTCCAGCTAAACAAAATAACATCCATTCTTATTCTTGTTTCTAATCTTTCCTTTTTGACTCTGCTTTTGGACACCTAATTGAGTCAGGTTGGTTAACTGGGGTCAACTGATAGCAACACATTATTTGGAATCTTATTAAACAATTGACAGAAATTTAGTAAAACCATTAGTTTGAATTAATTGTAACTCTGGATTTTCATTTAGCTTAATTTGTAATATTACAGAACCTTAAATTCATCCTGTTTTAGTATTGATATATTTAAGATATCAGCTTCATGCTTGTAATTTGGTTTTGTTTGTCAAGGTTTAATTTATTAAAAAATCTTTAACAAAATGTTGCCCATCTTTGAACTTCAAGACTATTTTAACTACCAATTAAAAAAAAATGAAATCACCAATTCTATTAGATTCTTCAAATCCGGTGCAGATATTGACCATACAAGCCAATTTTGGTATGTTGTGTTCTGATTGCACCTACTTAATTGTCCAGCTATCTTTGATCAAGAAACCAACTAACAGCTACTGAAGTTTCCTTCATGTGCATATCATTTTATTGAATTCAGTTATATGGCTAAAAAACGGATTTGCTTGCATATATTTGGTTATATCATATACTGTATTGTTATGCTATTGTGACCATTTGTCATTAAATTAGTTATCCTTTTGTAATTCAAGTACGGCCTACTATAGTGGACGTCAATGAAGATGATATCAGAATTGGTTCAGCTCAAATATGGCTGTTTATTGTGGTCAGAAGCAGGTATATACACAGAAAATCAAGGTTTAGTTGTGATCCTAATCACGCAGCCTCAGCTTGGCCCTCGATCCTCTTCTTCCTCAGCTGGAGTCTCCGCTCTCTCTCGTACTCCTTCATACGCATGACATAGCTGTGGGGGAGAGGGGGAATCAATGTGGGCAGACAAGTGTTGGATTACTCCAGGCTAGGCCACAGTTAAGACACTGTATGGATGTATTGGTTACATTTCTGATTATTTTTTCGCATCATGCATGTCACCATGAGTAAGGTCATCTCTGGCTAGTGTGGAAACTTCCACTATACAATACTCAATTAGAAGTTCAAATATTGACCAACAAATATGAACTCGGAGGTATACACCTCCGAGTTCATAAAAAAAAATACACAACTCAGTTGTGTATTTTGGCTACACTTTGAATTAAAGATCATAGGGCGAGGATTCCTGCCATTAATATTTTATTGTCTTCATAAAAATAAATAACTGACACGGTTGATTTTCAGAATTGCTTTTTCATGTCAACCGATATATTCTTGGTATTGTTTATAACTCGCATTACAAATCACATTTACAAATGTTTTCAGATAAATCCTTGAATATTTCCCATCCTTATATTCATATGCATTCCGTTTGATACTGTAGAATGCAATAAGTATAATACAAAATATTTACTGTATTAAAAATAATGGCGTGACACTAGAACATGTGTCACTTCGACCCAAACTTTTCCAATCTCACTTACTCCTCGTGCTGGCAGTAGTCCCAGTCATGTTTTTCGTGGCTGCAAGCGAGCAGGTTGGGCCAGTTATCCCTCTTGCACTTCATGACTTTGAGGAGATAGTGAGCACAGTAGTCCCTCTGCTCCAACGGTAGACGGGCCAAGTTCATTTGTTCCTGGGTCGCTACCATCTCTGGTGAAGTGGTACAACATGACACAATTCAACACAAACAGGTGTATACGAAGAGTGCTTTTAAACGAATTGTTTGACAGTTAATATACGTTTTGGGACATTAAAGGATGGGTGACAACATTCAGAGAAGACGGTGTTAGCAAGAGGGTCATAGCAATGGGTGCATTACATTAGTGAGACGGGGTCGTTGATGCTTTAGACAAAAAATATGGATATTTTTTATAGCCATTTCCACACAGTACACAGAGCAGATATGATAGATATTTGCATTAAAACAAAACACAGACCTCTTTCCTTTCTTTCGGGAAAGCCATAAAGGGGATCGAAGTCGTATTTCTTCGCTGGGTCTGGCTCGGTATCCCTTTCGGTGATATACCGTCTCGAAAGGTGAGTCCCCATGTTTCAGTGTCTTGGCAGTGCAGAACACCAGAACTAATAACGCAGGAGTCAGCGGCTACCCTGTTGGATATATATATATATATTTATACTGTTATACTCCCGTTCGGTCACCTCCAGAAACTACCTGAAGGTACTTCCGCCCTGGAACGGAAATAAACAACAGAACGTTCCGAAGTGAAACAGCAGCGCACATCAGTTCCGTGGTCGGTAATGCCCATCGGGTCCTGGCTACACCTTCACTGAATACATAAGTACAAGAGGTACAAATTACCAAATTACCCCCCCCCCCATGGGACCTATGAGATCGAAAAATATAAATGGGTTTCAATGGTGAGAAAGTAATTATTTTTCTGGTCCCAGCCTTTATTTGCCCCGAATTACACATATGTTGTTTGTGGATTTAAATGATAATTTTTCATGTCAAGAGTTTGACCGTTTATTGTGCAATTGTTCAGCTAAAGGCTGTAGAGAAAATACAATGACAAAGACTACACGTCTCGTATGTGACGTCACGCTCCCTGCGACTGGCGTGGACAAGACCGACAATCTCCCCATCGGCATAACTGAAACTCTCCACATGCCCCGACTTATAATGATTTTCACCTCTTTCGATGCTTTTATCCTCCCCTTGGAAAAAAGCCGTGAGGTGGAGCAGAGAGATCGACATGAGTTCCAAGTGCGGGTGGTGACGTATATCATCGGCCTCACAGAAAACCTAACATTATCAAACTTCTTCGCGAAATTTTTTAGTTTTCTTTGCATGAACAATTATCATTTAAATCCACAAACAACATATGTGTAATCCGGGGCATATAAAGACTGGGACCAGAAGGCAATTACTTTCTCTCCATTGAAACCCATTCGTATTTTTCGATCTAATAGGTCCCATGGGCTCTACCGGAATGGGCGTGACTTCGCCACTCTATAAGCCGTAGTGAAAAATAGTCAGTTACCACACCAGAAGAATGTATCACAAATATCTGCATATTTGAAACCTCCTCAAGGGCCTTTGCACTTATTGATGTGTCTAGTTTTGTGTTGTGCCTTTGTATAGTAGTTGAAAAAAGACAATAAAATATTTGTCAAAAAAACACGTAACTATATATAATATATAATACGTAAGCATATAAGTCCTTCTCCAATATTATTTGGAGAATGACTACTTACATTTTAAAGATAGCTTCGGTAAGGTTGCTTCGGATAGCCAAATTATTACCCTATTAAATCCTAGCAATATTTGTGTTAGATGAAGTTGTGTATTTCTGAGCTTCACAGACACCGGTTCGGGAAAGAGAGCCATGGTTTATATTTTTTTATTAGAAACATTGTTTATACATTGTTGATACCAGATAACCAGCAACAAAAGACCCCATGAATTATCCCCATGGACACTGAAAACATATGTCTCTCTCGTCTCATGTTAAATATGAGAGACCAGTGACAGAAGAGAACTGGGGCCTTCCAGCTATTAAAAATAAATAAATACGGGAGGCCCCAGGTGGCTCAGCCTGGGCATTGATTTTTTTTTCCCTGTAGAGTACAGCATTGAAACCTATCCTAACATTAGTGCTGCACTGGGCATGTCAGACGAGCTACGATTTTCCACCTGGACGCTGCATGTAAAGTTTAAATAATTTGAGTTCTGACCCTGGTTGACGCATCAGAGTACAGCTTTGTTTGACGTTCTAAAAACAATGGAATCCTAACAAACATTCCAATTCCAAAATGGAAAAAATAATCATCAGCGTCTCATGAGCTATCTGATATTTGTCCTTTTCCGTACATCCTTATGACCGTCCTTCCCAGCATCCAGCGCTTTGCTGAACGCTCATCATTTGTTCAAAACACAAAGCAACGAATTGGGACCAATGAAGTGAAGGTGAGATCTAAACTGTTGGTCTTATGATTGGTTAAAACCAGGCTTCTGGATTGAGATTAAAGCTGCTGTAATTAAGATTCCAGAGAAAAGTAAAGAGATAGAGAACATTCAAGAGCAAGATTTAGCTCTCCAATGACAGTCTAGTGACAGAAGGCTACCACATGATTTTGGTTTGTACAGTTTCTCTCCAGATAAACATGATATCACATTCACAATTCAAAAGGCTGGTGATCTGGCTATATAATTTATGACCTGGACCTTCACCCCGCTCGTAGGTAGATATTATTGGAATATTACAAATGTAGGTTATCAAACTGGAGGTCTATTTACATGATTTGTATTCTGTGACATTGCACAACTTCATGCAATGTTCAGCTTGTCATTAGCCGGTATGTTATCTCGGTGGACTTCAGCAATGCTGTATTTAAGCAGTAGTAGGCCAAAATGTCAAATCATATCTGGAGAAAGTTGGAAGATACATACTTTACAATTGAATGGTGTAGGCCCTTGTTTAACCCTTCACTATCCATCTACTAAAATTACTAATATGCGACATTTTGCCTGTATAAAGCTAGTTACCTCATTACTACAGTTAAAGAATGAACTCTACAAAACTGCATACCTGCAGAGCTTATTACCTACATTGATGTTTTTAAGGTGTCATGGAATATGTATTGCAATACTACATGTTGTAGTAAAATCCAATGATGTTGCTACAAGTTTAATACATATACACACACACACATGCATGTACGCACATACAAATGGCGCATACACGCTCCCACACACACATGTTTGATTTCCTCACAGTACACTGATAATTATACATATATAACAGTACCTTTTTGAATAAAAATGTGTATAAAATATGTCTAGAAACAGTAAAGTGCTCATTCAGACATTGCCAGAGTTACCAGTGTGATTTTGACAATAAATGTATGCGATGATTTTAAGTGTATATGAGAGTGTATATTGAGACATTCTGAATGTGTGATTTGTGTCACATGGTAAGAACTTAAACTCCAGGCTAAGACTGAAAATTCTACATCGCTCTGTGCTTCTCAGACCTTTGCGGTCAGCAGTCATCATCTTCAAAATGTGTTTTTTGCAAAGCTTTCACGTGACGCTCATATATCTTAACTGCTGGGCCGAGCCTGATGGACAGTCCAGTCAGCACGTCGTTACGCTGCATCAGCAGAAGGGACTTACCATCAATTTCCTATTGGAGAGTGAGAGATGTAGAGATGAATAAATATTTAATATTCTCTATCATAGTATTCTGTTGCGTTTGTTTGCCTTCCTGTGGTTGTTTGAGGTGTCACAGACCTACCTGAGCCTTGAAGGCAACTGCCTGTTCAGGAAACCCCACTGCTGCAAAATAACTGGCCACATCGGAGACAGTCCAGTTCACGGGACTCCCGCCAAGCCCCTCGGACTTCATGTGACTAAATGCAGTGGAAGTACTTTAGGTTAGTCCATCATCACAACACACGCCCGTCCTTCTTTCACTCCAACACTGTGTTCTCTCTCCTTCCCTCTTTTAAAACTGAAAGCGGTACTCACAGTCTGTCATCGAATCCTCCGTTCATCCCTTGTTCCTCTGACACACCCAGGTGCATGCCCACTTCTCCCCTGCACACTACATCTCCAAGGAAATAGACATAACACATTCAAAACGTTGTTGCCACACAAATTGCAATGGCTGCCTAAAGAGCTTCTTCTGCAAGGTAAATAAAGCCTAATGCAGATATGTTAATCTCTGGTTAGCTGAATACACAGAGGCAGGACCACAAGGGGAAATTTCACTCACACACCGCACACACACACACACACACACACACAGGCAAAAACAGACAAGTGCACACACACACAGGCACAAACACACGCACACACACACGCAAAAACAATCACACACAGGCATAATCACAGATACACGCATGCACGTACACACAGTCACACACAGTGGACTAAACTCATTTCGAAACACAATGGAAAGCAGAACTTACTGTTTATGATCGGAGAAGCATGGAATTGCATCTCAACCTGATCTAGGCAGGGAATAGGAGGAGGTGGAGACAGATCCTGACAATTGATAAGATATGCATTTGAAGTATGTTAAATCAGGAGCACGTAATGAATCTTTCACAGTGATGCCACCTTTGACCTGTAGTAGTGTACACACAACACACAAATACATATCATTACGCAAACAGAATAACACGTACTGCATATTCCTCTGCTGTGAGATGACTACAATTTCCCAAAAATGCCCAAATGTTTCAACCACGCTCTCCGCGGGTGCTCACATAAATCCGCTCTCTCGTACCACCTAGTGGCGAGCTCAGGAGCCGCCACTGCTTGCGTCCAGTTACTGTATATAATTTACTGTAGCGCCAGTTAATTAAACTAAAATGCCTACGGTGGAATACAAGGAATACCCTTTCTTGCATCAATAATAATAATTATTAGTATTCTTTAATAATAATAATTATAATTATAATTATAATAATAATAATAATAATAATGATAATAATAATAATTATTATTAGTATTAGTATTAGTATTCTTTAATAATATTATAATAATAATAATAATAATAATAATAATAATATATATATATATATATATATATATATATATATATATATATCTGTTACATAAAATGCATTTGCAAGAAGTTATTGAGCAAGTGTATACCATGTAAATCATTGGAAATAGTACACACACACTTACATGTGCATCTCTCTGTAGTGTATGGGTTGTGGCAATGCTGTCTCCTGGCTGGGTGCTCGTAGTGTGTGAGGACAAGCCGTCCCATGCAGGAAGGGATCTCGTCCTGGGCAGAGAATCTTGCACTGACACACCTAAGCATGGGATGACGGGGGTGAGGATGGTATCAACATTAGCACTACTAGCATCACAAGTCACACATATACAATAAGGGAATAATGTTATCAACCATACCACAATACTGCTGCAGGTGTTGGGGGCTTTCTGACGGTGACTGGGTATCAGCGTCATCTTCTAGGCCTGGTTTGGTTATCACTTCTTCCTCCTTCTCTACACTTTGGAGATCGTCTTGATCCTCCTCATCCTCCTCCTCCTCCTTCTCTCCACAACCTTCCTCCACAACCTTCTCCTGGAACAGGTGGGATGATGCAATATAAGATTATACATCCTATTAAACGGTGCACCTTCTGCATTTTAGATGATCCAACCATACTGCACCTGTTATACGCTATTGTAATATATCTTCTCCGACAGTATACCGTAGTTCACGTTCTACCTCCAAAGGAAGACGGTCGGGGCACGACCGAGTGGAATGCTAATTTAATTACACACCTTTAATACCCAACATAGTTTAGTGAACGGCGAGAGAGAGAGAGAGAGAGAGAGAGAGAGAGAGAGAGAGAGAGAGAGAGAGAGAGAGAGAGAGAGAGAGAGAGAGAGAGAGAGGAGAGAGAGAGAGAGAGAGAGAGAGTTAGTAGGGTCGTAATAGAGGGAGCCAGAGAGACGCGCGCTCAGGAAATGGCAGGGACAATCTCCAAACGACCGGCCTGAGCACATCCCGAGTTAACATTGACACCCCCGATGAGAAATAGATCCGGAATAAACTCTGTTTTGTGGCAATCAACCCCCCCCCCGCCCCGCCCCTCCCTCTCTTGTGTCATTAAGACTGGCCCGACTCTATGGTCGTGCGCGCTCTGTTATGCGCGTGTTTCTTGGAGCGAACCTAGGAGCGACCGTCTCGCCCCTTTGTAGACTGCAGAAAAAAAAGACCTTCGTTAATAAATAATAGATCGAAACCAAACCAATCTACATACAATTAGACCGCATTGTTCATAGACTCGCTCATGATGTAAACAGATCACACATCATGTTTTTTTTTCGCATGAGCGACAACACGGTAACAAGGAAACCGAGCGCAGGGCGAGCGGAGCGCGTCCCGCACGTGCGGTTGGGTGATCGTTCATTCGCCACCAGAGAGAGCCGACAAACAACGCAGTTCGGCCCACTGTGCGGGCTGTGGACGTGCTGTACATGTTAAGCTGGCCTCACCTTCCCAACAATGTTCCTGCCCTGCGCTACGCGGTTGCGATGTCGGTCCGTGGTCATATTTTCCAGCACCATCACCCCCCTCAACGGAAGAGTGATGTTCCCGCAGCGGGTCCTACGCAGCCGGCCTCTCGCGATCTCCCTCTCGAGAACCCCTTTGACTCTGCCTCTGGTCAACTTCTCCTCAGAGAGCCACTCCTGGCCGCTCAGGTGGCCCAAGATCTCTCTCAGTCCGAGTGGCTTGATCTGGCCTCTCGTCGCTGCAGAGTACGCTCGCACGTTTCTCTCAGAAAGGCTGCGGACAGATGAGACCAGTCTCTCTCCCAGGTCCGACTGGCCGACTTGAGCTGGCTTGAGGGCTACCGGGGGTTTCTGCGTTTCAATGGAAGTGGCTTCGTCGGCGGCGGCGGCACGCACGTACACGGGGCAAGTTTCCTTCTTCGCGTCCTCCGCTTCGCCGCTGCCCCTCGCGGCACCGCACGAACCCAGCTCTTTCCGATGGGTATCGGGTGGTGTTATTGTGTCGTTATCACAGTCCGTGGCGTTCACTCTGTGGTCATGGCTAAGCGAAGGGCAGCCAGCCTTCAAGTGTTGTCCTAATCCCGGGTCTTTCGGTGCACTCGCTTTCTCCCTTTGACAGCCGCTCCCGACACAGCCCGTCGTTGCACCACAACTGAGGCACACGCTCCCGCTACGGGGATCGGAAGACTGCCTGGTTGTATTTTCAGTGGTGTTGGTCGGGGTTTGGAGTCGTTGGTCTAGGCTGGGCTCCGAGTCTTCCTCCTGATCCGTGAAGCTGTGAGCACTATCGCCGTTGTTTAGGATGTGGTGGTGGTTCCGCTGCCTGGATTCCTCAGAGCCAGCGCTACAGGCAGGCGCCAACTCGGTCTTTTTTCTGCTTTTTCTCTGCACCTTCGCTGCGTTTCGATAGGATATGGATCCCTTGTAGCTAACTTTGAGCACGGTCTGTTGTTGAATCAGTTTCTCCAGTTCTGTCCTGGTTCGGTCTGGGTCTGACCCGTGTCGTCTTCGGACCATTCGACATATCCTTTCCAAATCCGGGCGTGCTTTTCGGGAGCGCAGAGAATCGATTGTTTCAAGGATCCATTCTCGGTACTTGGGTTCAGCCATTTTTTTCCAAATTAGATTCGTACAGGAGATATTGGGTGTTGTTTCAGGAGAAATGTTCCCTGGGAGCGCCGAGCCGCGGTGCGAGCCCCAGCTGAAGAATGACAACGGAAGCCTCACTTGTGTGCTCGCGTTCGTTGGCCACATTGTGCGCTTAAGGTGGACCGAAGATGGCGCCCGGTCCCCCACAGACAACAATTGACATTTAAGGTGGTATTATCCCATCTGAGCACCAGCAATTTTCTTTGTTCGAAGTGAAATGCCGCCGATTTAGAACACATGCCCGTTACTTTAATAATATTCCAAATAAGGTTGCTGTTCGTACTGAATATTGTCTATGGATATTCAGCTTGTAATAAAAGCCATAGCAAAATACATTTTGTTGTCTCTTTGTGGTTAAGTCATTTTAACTTTAATTTCTATCTTTTGTCGATGGTGCGTTGAATATAGCATGCTGTGAAATTGGTGTTGCCATGCGTAACTTGATGTTGGATGTATACCTACTGCCTCATGCAAGTTGTAAACCTATGCACAACTTTCTTCACTTGTCGTGATTTAAACTAATACGGAGATTAGGCTTACAACACGTATATTTCTTCTAAATCGGTGTGACCATGAAGCACGTAGACAGGTGTGCACTAGAAACCGCCTTTGATAAAGTTGTGTCCATGTTCAGGCTTACTTATTTACCGATGGCAAATCGATTTTTGGAGACGGGATTTTGCCAAACCATTGATGCAATTGGCGCCTTGGCGTTTTAAGTAGAATGGAACACTAGATTAATATTTCTAGTGGATGGAGGACTTCACCCGAAGGGTCGCCATGAAGTTACAAATTCGGATTGGAGGACACATCCATTGGAGTGACATTGGAGCCCACATCTCTTAACAGGCGTGCAGTTGCATTCCTGGATACAGATACGTGTAACTTTCTTGAATACAATACTTTATAAAGGCTAAATCAACATTCTGTAAATGTCCACTAGTTTTATAACATAAAAACAAAGACACTCTTTTTTCCCTTCTTTATTAAATTCAAAATACAAATGTAACGTCACTTAGCAGACTCTTATTCAACGGGACTTAGAATAATCACATTTGTCACCCACATTGCGGTCTCGTTCAGCAAATGCACCAGTAAGAAAGAGTTGCAACAATATCACATATCAATATTTTAATGTTTGACACAAACATGTCAGGTGTTTTTTTTTTAAACAGAATTCCAATTCCACAAGCCATAAAAAAGACCTCCGACAGTGTCTCCAATATCCATCTCAAGATCTGAGGGAACTTACACTGTAGGCCTAGCAATGCTGTCCCTTACATCACTGTACAAGCCACCTGTAAATAAATACAATACCAACTAATAAAAAAACGATTACAACTAATTTACAAAATAAAAAAAAACAGTTGGTGGTTGAATGTGTGTTTTGGGAAGTAAAGTAATGAAAGACAATAATTTGACATCATGAAAAATCGGAAGCTCCTAGTCCACCATCAACAGCACTAATGCATCCCCCAAGAGATTTGTGACCGATAGGCAGACCGCTTCAGAGAGTTGACATGACCTGGACTACAAAGAAGTCAAACTGCAGTATAGGCCTGAACAGTAAAACGCAAAACCCCAAATCAATGTTGGCCTCAGTAGTAAAATGATGGAAGACGCTAACTAACAGCAAAAATTCCAATCGATCTTAAATCGGCCCTATACAATTAAAAAATAGCCTATCCTTAGCATACCCAAGACAGCATTCTGTTATTGTCATTCAAACTTCAGTGGAACCAGAAAACACACATTGGTCATAAAACCTTTATAATAACGCTTAATACGCTTTTTAATTAATTTATTCTTTGTAGCTTTATTATTAAATTTGCCTCTATCAAAGGCAAGATAGGTTATGTTTTTTTTTTGTTATGGATAAAAAAAAACAGACCATAGACCTCCTGTGTGTATAATTGATTTTGTTGAATGAAATAGAATTGAAAAATGAAGTGTAACCCCAAGACTCACATGGAAAACACAGCATCATAAAAAAACTAAATCAATTAATAGGTACACAAAATGTCTAACGCCCCCCCCCCCCCCCCCCACACACACACACACTTTATTTCCACTCTTTGTGAGTAAAGTGCTGATTATGGTTCCACGTCGGTGCAACGCAATGACCACGCAGACGCTTCGTCGCAGTCGTGAACCTGTTTTGGTTCTGCGTTGGGTTTTAGTGAGGGGACCAATCACAGCCCTTGCTGCTGTGTCGCCTCGACGCAAGGTTGCAATTTTTATGGAGGCGCGTGTCAGTCCCATGCGGTGGACGCAAGGAGGGTCCGCAAGGACCTAATGGGTGTGTAAACTCCCTTGCGTCGACGTGGAACCAGAATCAGCCCTTTAGTGCTCTCTTTAACCCCCCTGCCATCCTCGCTCTTTTTCTAGAACTCAGCAAACTCCTTGCCACATTTTTCGCTAAAAGACACACGGATCTCCTCCTCCTCATAGTCATCGAAGTTGCTCGTGTCCCCGGGTCCTTTGCACTTGGGTAGAAACGGCGCCTCCACCTGGACACATTAAGAAACACAGCTAAAATAACACCAAAACAACACGCGTACACGGACATATAGACACACACACACAAGCACAAACCTTCCTCTGGTAAACAGCGATCCAGTCAATGGTGGCAAACCATTTGTGGCCCTTGATGTCATTAACTCCATTCTTGAGGTTGCCGTAGCGCTTTGTTAGGTCCACCTGGGTGGGCAGCAAATTTCAAAGTTCACAGTCAACTTTATATGTGCAAGAGAAATAGAAAATGCGTTTGTCTCTGACCCACAGTGCAATAAGTACAAAAGGATCAATTAGGTCAAATGAAATAAAATAAGTAATATTTACAATAAATAAATTCTAAACAGAGGTGCATTTTACTTTTACATTGAAAGATGTGAAAGTAAAAAAATAGTGTATGTCTGTTGAACCTGAAGCAGATTCCTCAGGAGGTCCTTCAGGTCAGAGCTGAAGTGAGAGGGGAAGCGAACCTAGGGGAGAACAGAGAAGGGCTGGTCAAGACAAGAAGAGAAGTAAGGGAGTTCAATTCAAGTCGGAAAATGAACGAGTGGTTCGGTACTTGGAGCACTTGTGCACAACTTAAAACCCCACTTAAAGTGTATCGATGTCATGAAAGGCATTGTCATCATAAGCAAGTAAAAGCCTGGGTACAACATTTGTTCTAGAAGCATTTTTTGTCATATTTGTTGAAATTGCCTTTACATCCCGACTAAAATCAACAGATAAAAAAAACTCTGGAAAAAAGCTAACATGCTAACAGTTACTTTTAGGGGAGTTGCTTTGGAGGGAGAGCTGAAGAGAGGGGGGGGGGGTATTGGATACTCGTTGAACCCTTTAGCTTTAAGGAAAGGTAATCTATTTTAGGGAAGCTGTTTTTGATTTACCAAATGCTTCCTGTAATAGGGAGTTTCATCATGTAGCTGCCAAGGGCTAGTTTGTCCAAACAATGCCCATGTGGCCAACTGTGTTAAACCACCACCTGGACCCTATTTACTGATTAATTTGGGTCTGAGGGACTAAGAGGACAACAGATTCTTCACGTTGTCTGCATTAGTCCCTTAGACCTAGAGTAAACGAAAATATGTTCTCCTTAACTTTACAGGTGGACATTCTTTTAAGTTATTACTGAATGGCAGAATAGACAAAGGTAACGGATTATACAAATGCTTAAAATCATCCAAATGATAAAATGACACATTGAGAATGTGTGCAAGGTGCTCACCTTGCCTGAGACTATCTTTTCATAGATCTGTATGGGCTGGTCAGCAAAGAAAGGAGGGTAACCTGCGCCCATCTCATAGATGAGCACACCCAGTGCCCACCAGTCGACTGCCTTATTATAACCCTGAGAGAGAGAGGGAGAGAGAGAGAGAGAGAGAGAGAGAGAGAGAGAGAGAGAGAGAGAGAGAGAGAGAGAGAAAAAGATACCTAGAAAGGTTACAATCTACTACTGTATTGTACTCTGCTGTTACAAAGCAGTAGTCTGTAAAAAATAAAATGGGTCAATAGCATCGACTCAATGATAAAAGGAACCATAACCCAATTTAGATTATTCAGCTTTCTCAAATAATGTGTGTTACTTACTATTTTCCAAAAATAAAATGTGCAAATACCATGTAAAGCAATAATTTAATTGTCCCATTTCACCTTGCTGAGGATGATTTCTGGGGCCAGGTATTCTGGAGTGCCACAGAGTGTCCATGTGCGACCCTTAACACGCTTTGCAAAGCCGAAATCGGTCACCTAAGTCAGGATAAAAGCACAGACACACAAAGAAAACATACAATCCACTGTTTGCCACTGGAGGTCAGAGGAGATTTCTACACCAGCTAAGGTGTAAAGTGTATCGCAAACGTACATCCAATATATCAGACTAAATTACTTTACTGTAATTGACCAAGAAGAATTGATAGATGCAAAAAAATGTCATGTCAGATAATTTCGCCGTTGTTTTGGTTTATTCCCACACTTTAAGACTTTGATGTAAATTTACAGCAAGGGTTAGGGTTAGGTTTAGGGCTGTTAGCTTTCTTTTAGGGTTATTAGTAATTAGCTTTTTAAAATATTCAACTTTTATAATATTGTGGCGAAAGTCTCCCTGGGTCCTGCGGTAGTGACATTCGGAGGGTTGCAGTAATTAGTGTACTGTGGCGGTGAAATTGGGGGAAATTGCCACCGAGGTACTTAGGGTAGCGGGATAAGCGGTGTGCTGGTGATGTGTTCTAGGTGTTGAAATAAAAGGCAGCTCTCGTAGTCTAGCGGCGTTAGTGGTGCGAGAGCTCAAAACGACTCATCGATTGGAAGTTTGATTGTTTTATATCGCACGTTTGTGAGTGGGCACCCCCTTTTATATGGCTAGAGGCTAGTGATTGCTACATATCCGTTGTACCCCCGGTAGCTACATGCTAACGTGCTTGAAAACTATGTTTTTAACATCACTCTATCTACACTTAAGCAAATTTGTCATATGAAAGCTAAGACTCCAAGGAGTCCAATGGTACAGGCCTTATCATTTTGCTGGCAGTAGATTACTGTAATACTACAGTGGCATGCTGTATGTTTAGATTACAGCAAGCTAGCTGTATTTATATTATACAGCAATACTTCTCTAAATAAACAGTACCTTAATGGCAAAACTGCGGCCAGTTTTTTACTGCAATTTTATGGTGAAAGGTTTTACAGTGCACATGCATGCACTACTTTGAGATTTATTAATACATTGGGGAGTAAACCAACATGGGAAATGGGCCGTTTGTTAAAGATTCCTCACCTGTATGTATCCCTGTTGGTCTATGAGCAGGTTCTCAGGTTTGAGGTCTCTGTAGATCAGGTCCAAAGCATGTAGGTACTCAAAGGTCAGAACTATCTGTGACGCGTAGAAACGAGCATGAGGCTCACTGCACACGACAAGACAGACACACACACACACACACACACACACACACACACACACACACACACACACACACACACACACACACACACACACACACACACACACACACACAGATTTTTCAAAAAGGGAAAAGGGATTTGAAAGAGTGGTTGGTGACATGTGGAAGTAAACCATGGGGGTAGGGTCCATTGTAAAATCAAAACAAATTCAGTTGTGACCACATACTAACCTAAATCTGCCAATTTTCCGTAAATGGGAGAACATCTCACCCCCGGGTACATATTCCATTACCATGTAGAGGTAAGTATTGTCCTGGCGAAAACAAGAGGACTTGTGAGTGACATGCACAAGCTCCAACATATAATGCATGCACACTCTGAAGACACCATGCAAGGGGCATCGTCAAGTTGCAATTCGTTTCATCAGATCAGCTTGAAAGTATATTGTAAAATGAAAAAAAGGGGATGTCCAGATATATCTCCTGCCAATAAACATTGTCTAATATCATCAAAAATGTGTGGGTATTGCTTTGACTCTTTGAAAATAATAATCCAATGAAACTAAATGGCTAAAGAAACACCTTAAACCCTCCTTTAGAAATATATTTAAAGGGATACGCCGAGAAATTTGTAAATTAACGTTTGGAGGGGAGATTTCGCTGGGTTAGCATTCGCTTTCAATTAGCTATGTCACAGCAGCCTAGCTCCTGTTAATGTGTGCGGAATACCCTTTCCAAAGATTTCCAATGTGTTTCAAATAGATGCTTTTGCAAAACCAGTTCCTGGAACTGCACAACAAGATTGTAGTTTGTATACAAACACAGATAATCTGGCAGTATTTTCCAGACTGTGATTATTAGACAACCTGTGATGTGGGGCCGACATGTAACCATCCACTTATTTACCAAGCCAGAATGTTATTAAAAAATAATTAAATAATTATATTAAATCACAGCATCCAAAATAGTGCCAAATTATCAGTGTGTTTGTAGACAAACTACTATAATTTTGTGTTGTTATTGGCACAAGTTTTGAATAATATAATATTCATTTTATAATACAAGTGTATTCCCCTCACATGAACGGAGCTATGCTACTGTTACTCTGCAAGTCAATGGAAGCAGCTAACAGAGAGCAAATGCTAACCCAGCGAACTCACCTTCTGGACACACAATGAGGAAAAATCATCTGAACCTGGGTAAAACAGGCAGACACTAATTTACCAATTTCTCTGCGTATCCCTTCAACCTTAAGAGGGAATCATCTAATGCAAAGAAAATCTACAAGGGGTGATCTGGCTCTGGCTCTCCTTTAACGTGTAACCTCAATTCGCCAAAAACTTAAAAGACTCATTATAAATGCCATTTACATTTAACGTTTGAAACGGGCATATAAACCAAAAGGATATTCATTAGTCTGTACCTTAAATGAGTATTCCAGTTCAACCAGAAAAGGAAATTTGACAGCCTGTAGAATCCTCTTCTCATTTAAAGTATGTTCTATTTGCTTTAGTTTCACAACCTGCAAGGCAAGAAGAGAGTATCCACAGAAAGTTGCTTAGTTAGCCATCAACTTTTCCTTCAAACTGGGATACAACACACCTTTTTGTAACCAATTGGAGAAGATTATAGAGTACATTATATGACCTGTGGCAATGGGAGACCTTCTTGTATATTGTTAATTATTAGCAATGGGTAGCATATAATACACATAAGAGTAAACAATCGTGCATGGATATCCCTTTGAGAGCTATTGATGTAGTCAGGAAACCAAGCCATGTTCAAATTATTAGCCATGTTCAAATTGGAATCCCAATTGGAATATGTTTTGTGGTTGCAATTGCATATCACTGACTGAAAGATTTGCTGTGCTAGTTTGATAGGATGACTTGGTTGATCACCAAGATAGGATCTGAAACAAACATTGCGATAGTGATACATCATTTTAATTAATTCAACTTAAGACTGAGGAGGAATCCCGATGAAGAAATCCTAAGGTCTTTAGAACCCATAAGTGTGTGTGTGTGTGTGTGTGTGTGTGTGTGTGTGTGTGTGTGTGTGTGTGTGTGTGTGTGTGTGTGTGGCATGGCATACACAACACTGACCTTCTGCTTGCTGAGGATCTTCATAGCATAATGCTGCTCTGTCTCTTTGTGTTTCACCAACATAACGCGACCAAAAGAGCCTGTGCCCAGAGTTTTCAACCTCTCAAAATGTTCCAGGCAGGCTGTATTCTGAACACAATGAAATTAAGAGAAGTTAACACAGACAAACAAATGGACAATATGCAATATTAGAAGACCTGTATTATGACAGTTACTCTGATTAGTGTCTAAGCCCCCCACCACGAACACACACATATTCACTATGTAAAGTGCTTTGGGTACCTTGAAAAGCGCTATATAAATGCAATTAATTAAGTTCAGTAAACATATATTTTGACTCGTGTTTTACACATCTGATTACACAACTAATTGACATATATCTGAGCATTCTGGGGTCTTTATTGCACCTTCAACCAGAATGTATTAATTGGATTGACATAGGAGTTGTGACACCCTGAAAGCTTAATGAATATGTATTTCTTGCAATCATTTTGAAACTGAAGATTCAGGTTTTAGTGAAAGGGATCTTCTCGCCACTGTTCCAAATTCTCAAATTGCCTAAGCTGCTCTAAACAAGAAGCGTGTTCGGCAGCCCAAACGTTTTAGGACGTTGGAATTCTTTGATAGTCCTAGACATGCCCCGAGAGGTGGGCGAATCAAGTCTCATGACTTTAATCTCTAGTAAGACTCAAGTCGCAAATTAGAGGACTTGCTTGACTGACATTGATAAAAGACTCGATCTGACCTTGACTTGGTATTCATGACTTGAGATGTGATTTATACTTGAGATATATGACTCAACAGGACTTTTTTATTAAATATTAGCATTTTTCTTGATATGGACGTATTTCTTATTACCATGAGTTGGTGATTAAATTGTCTTTTAGACAGAGCATAGAACACCTCTGCCTACTGCCCATCAACATTAATCGAACATCGAATGGAAGATGTTCAGACAGTCTATGTGCGATCAGTTGATGGATTTGTAGTAGCCTGACATTGCCAGACTAATTTGCAAATTAGCATAATATATGCCCGCGGATTGAGCTCACATATCGATCTAGTTCTGAGGCTAGATTTCTAGTGCAACGAGCGCAAACCTGGCAACCTACTAGGACTCTGGCAGACTAGCAGAGGCATCCGCTGATGCCTGCTTGACCTGAGCAGTGACGACTTGGCATGCTTGACTTATAGCAGGGACCTTACTTGACTTGCTTGATTCTCACCACGGTGACTTGGAACTTGCTTAAGACTCAAGAGTGAGGAATTGAGACCAGGATTTTGACTTGCGCATTTGTGACTTACTCCCAATGCTGCATACGCCAATATAGCTGGAACCCTTTTGGACATGTCCACATGTTTACACTTTCTAGCTGATCATGTCACCCTATGACCAACATATTTAAGAAATGTGATTGGCTATGAAACCTGAAGGTTGGGATTGCCCTAGATCAACAGTCGAGCAATTTAGCTCAGGTTATATTTCTCATGCTCAAAGCTTGAGGGAACAAGCCGTAGCTCTATCCTTCAGAAATAGTTTTGGAAGTAGGATTGGATGATTGGATTATGAAGACTTCAGAAGGTTTTAACCTTTCATGTACTCAAGTGATGCCATTGATCTGTACGTGAAGGGTGTCACAATCAAACCCATAACACAACCCCGTCCACCCATGCACTTTTCTGTTTTCAGTGTTTTCTCCTTTGTTAGATTCTGAAGATTTAACTTTAGACGTTACACTAACTTAAAACATTCAATCCCATCAACGTCAACCATTTATATTCACCCAATAGTTTGAATTAAGTTGTGAACACTGTTCTTGTTTTAATTGCATTTTCCCTTCTGACTAACTTAAATGTTGACAGGCTGGAGTTCCTGGCAAAGAACTCTTCGTAAAAGTTATTTTGTGAAAATATTTTAACCATTATTATACCGTTGTTGTGTTGTACACTGCTTATTTTAGTTTTATTGTAAAGATTGAGAATGATAATTCTCAATTTTTGTTTCTTAAGGATACTTACCATTTACTTATTGTATTATCAAAATATTAAAGGACAAATCCAGTGTAAAATGGATTTGGGATATGTTTGGTATGATAACGAGTTGGAACGTCCGTTTTGGAGCACAAAAACTGCATATAGACGCATTCTTCAGTTGGCTGTTTTTAGCCGATTCTATCAAAACGCTATAAACTTGGAATGATAGGGGCATGGGTTATGTAAAAACTAAATCGCTATTTTAAACCACTAAAAAGGCTAGAAGTAGCACAACACTTCTTTGGTAGTATAATAAGGGTCTTAACATATAAAACGAGGCATTGATAACTTTGTAAGTGTACAGATTGTTTATTAAAAAGGACATTTTATACACACAATACCATCAGTAGATCACCCGTCGATGCCATCTTGTTTTTAAGACTCGATAGGTAGATTGACGAACACAGAGATTGTAACATCAGTCAGCAACACGCAAGCTCGACGGGTGATCTACTGATGGAATTGTGTGTATGAAATGTCCTTTTTAATAAACAATCTGTACACTTACAAAGTCATCAATGCCTCATTTTATATGTTAAGACCCTTATTATACTACCAAAGAAGTGTCGGGCTACCTTTTAAGTGGTTTAAAATAAAGATTTAGTTTTTACCATAACAAATGCCCCCATCGTTCCAAGTTTATAGCGTTTTGGTAGAATCTGCAAAAAAAAGCCAATTTAAGAATGCTCTACACGCGCTTTTTTGCTCCCAAACGAACATTCCAACTCGTTATCATATTAAACATATCCCAGATCCATTTAACACCGGATTTGTCCTCTAACTTTGACCACACAATGGGACAGGAGAGGTCACTCCTCCCAAAAACCCCAAAATATAGAAATATAATACAGTCACCGTCCAAAAAGGGGGAAATGCTCTACAAGTATTCATTTAAGACAATTTGGCCCGTCTGAAACCTGAGGATCATGATTGCTTTTTTTTAGACAATTTCCCTAGTGTCTATATAGTGTATCCCACTAGGTCTAGTTCAATGGCAGTAGCTAATTTGTAATAAGTTAAACACTACAGGGTTGCTTTAGACCTTGCTGGAGCCTGGACTGAAGCCTGAAACATACTTAATTGAAATGCTGCTGTAGGTACACCATGCGTCTCTACGCCATGAGTCTCTGCATGTGTGCTTGTATTTAGGACTTCGGTTTTGTGATTCAGAGTGTAGTCTACCAAAAGTCCCTAATTCCATGACATCTAGTGATGGTTTGTTGCACAGATGAACACATATACACGTGAACCTCTAAACTTAGTGAATCATAAATTAACTGGAAAACAAAAGGAAAGACAACGCTGTTCGTCCATTGCCCCAATTGTATGAGCCAGAGACTCTATACCTCTGTGTAATCTCTACACAGAGGTATATTTCGGACGTTAATAACACAACTTTCAAAACCAGAAGAACTCTAAAGAAATATATTTCACACCGACCTGTTGAGGGTTCTCCCATTTCGTCATAAAATCCTCTTTGGCTTGTGCAAGGAACTCTTTGACTGTAAAAACACAGGCATATTCATTACATACCCGAATACAAGTGGGATTTGTGTTTGAAAACATAAATACAGGAAGTACAGAGGCAAGGAGGGTGGTGCAAATAAAATGAGCCAATTAAATTAAGCATTGTCTCATTTTTCTATCCAACTGAGTTAGGAATGAGAAATAGGGAGAATGGGGCACAAGCAAGCAGGACAATAATCTTAGTTTAAAGTCAGTCTATATCCATAACGGCACCTTCATGTATGTATCTCTTGCAACATTTTAGTATGTGTTACCCATTTCCAGGGAAAATGAGATTTTTGTGAAATCGTTATTGTCATTCATTTTCAAAATTCTAATACACCCCCTCCCCTGATCTTTTTGTGCAAATTCAATGGGCTCAATTCTCAAATTTGATAAATAACTTTAAATAAAAGGACCGAACTTTAAATAAAAGGACCAAAAGTCAGTGGGCGAGTGTGTGCGTTCTTGGGATTTATGCATATAAGTGAGCATGAGGGGCCTTCTTCCAAATCACCCTGTTCCGGCATATGTAGTCTATCTGACGCACCCTTGTAGGAATATAGTTTAATAAAACAAGGAAGTGATCAACTACTTAGATCAATTAAGAAACATACATAGCCTACATTTCGAGCGACCAAATAAGTGAAGCTCAGCAGAATAACAGCTCTACAACTGTAACATAACAATGGCCTTTACCTTGTAAAGTAAAAATAAACTACTAAGAATATCACAAAAACAAGAACGTCTTTGGAAGCTGTCAAACTTGACAGTTCTTACAGAGGTATTTATTGAAAAGTTAAGGAAATAGAGTAGGCCATTGAACATTTTACAACCGGCTGGAAGACAACATTTTCTTTGTGCAAATAAGTCTAATATAGGCGTCCATATACTTGGACACACACGAGATTCCCTTTCGGAAAGTGAAGCCATTAATCGGTCTTGTAGGCCTACACTGTTCTTTCAAACTATAGGCCTAGCTGTTATGGATGGGTATCGTAATGGGTAAGCCAACAGTGCCCATTAGAAACTGCTATTTCCAATGGGCACTGGTTTATTCTGTCCGTGATAGAGAACCTTTACACAAACCTAAATGTAGGGACAAGACAACTGCACTCAATGAAGACGACGTAATAAGTAGGCCTAACATATTGTAAAACATGCATGGGCCTATATTAAATGCAGCGAGTTGTATAATACCCACCGCTTTCCATTTCGTTGCCTTTCCTGATCGTGGGCGCGTTGCCCATGACTTAACTGGCTGCCTCCACCCTGAGCGCCTCTGGAACCGAACCAGGCTCCACGAGATCTTCCGATGGAGAGTATCCTTGAACGCCTGGACCGTTTGCGTTATCGTTCCTCTCTATATTTATCGGCTAATGTTCCAACCCCAGCCTTGAATAGGCTTTGCTTGGCGTGTTGACTCACAATGAAAATGGAGAATGATCCGACATCGCCATCATAAACGTTCCTGGGTCTTTTGCACGAAGGGCTGACTGGTCCTGCAGGCCGTCCTTGTGGCGTTCGGTCTCACGTCGGTCCAGTTTTCCTCTCTCCTGCTCTGCTGTCGCTGGTGCCGTGGTGGACCCCCGGCTCCCCAACAACGACAACGTTCCCAATGTTGAGATGGGCCCTCTTCATTCCCAACCTCAACTACAAAGTGAAATTTCAGCGGGTCGAGCGAATACAAATCGTTAAATCAAAATGCCCCTAATCTCCACGATGAGGGGGGAAACGACGGACCTCCTGTGAACGTGCCGCCTAGTCGGTTGCATCTGGAGTTATTGACGAAGAGAATAAAAGCATGTCGCCTTGGTGATTCCTCTTAAGATCTTTTTAGTGTGTAGCGGAAAAACGCCAGGAATTGAGGCTATTTTACTCCAGACAACATAGGCACCCACTCCCCCCCTCCATTTGTTCGGCGTGAGTGAAGGAATATTGCTGGATATGAGAATCGCTATTGGCTGTCAGCCGTTGAAAGACGTTACCTCGATTACTCCCACATTTCGTGACTGACACAAGCAATGGAGGGTGACGTCAAACAGTTATTTTTAGGAGTCTTGGTCAGAATGAATGCACCCTGTCGCGTTATTATAAGAATATCAAATAGAGCTCAACGCGGTGAGACACACGAAGTATGCATGTGGGGGAGAGTGAGTGGACAAATTGTCAGAATAACACGCAAAGAGAAGTTTTATTCTGCCTTGATTAAGGCTATACGTCCCTGGAATACAGCAATGCATTGCATGTGTGGAACACCCTCATCTCTGCTGCAGGGGAGGCGTGCCTGCGATGTTTAGGATGTAGGGCTGGACGCAAAACGTGTGTCATGGACACTGTAGAGAGCGACTTTTCTTGCGTTCTTTCAGGTTTGGTTGCACCGTAGCAGGTTAGCCTAAAATGTGGAAAGGGTATGCCGGGAAAACTGGCCATATAAACGAATAAATACGGGTTGAATAGGAGGAATGATTGAACTATCCTTTAATGAATAAATAAATAAATAAAACGCAGACATTCAGCCTCTTCCTCTAGCTGGCAGTAGTTGCCTAGCAACTTGAGGCTTGAGTGAATGTAGTGGAGTGATGTGATGCATCACTGCTGCATTTTATGAATGAAATTCGGGGTAAAGAAAGGGGGAGCAGAAGAGTGGGCGGTAAATGCTCATACAGCTTTGTTTTTGTCTCGTGACGATAACGAAAACGCAACAGCAATAGGTCATAATGTTTTGTATTTACCATTGCTTATGCAACATTTCTCATGAGGTTCTTCCAACGTTTGTCGACATCAAAGGCGATATACCTACATGATCCTAGAATGTAATGCCCATATTGCCTTTAAAGTGCACTGGACTACCAAGTTTCTTTCATCCATATTTTCATGACGAGGACATTGTGCACTTCGCGTGTGAATACAACTGCGCCTACAAATTCAGAACATCGACGAGTATTGTGCAAAATGTGCAGCACAGATTATCGCACTGTGCACAATCCTGCATAGGCTATGTTTATGTTTCGGTTTATAGATATAGACTAAGTGATATTATATTGGTCCCTTAATTATCCCTCATGTCTCCTGCACCCCTTTAGTGTGCAGCATGCATGTGCCTCACCTGTGTTAATGTATTTCTTTTCTGCATATCTCTATACCTTGTGTAGCCTAAACGTCATTGCACTGAAGACAGAACCTCAGCCCTCCGCCCAGTCACCACTCAAAATATGCAAATGTGTTTTTCGGTTTGTCGGATGAGCATCTGCCATTCTTGCCCAGATTGACTGGTCAGAAGTTGATATGCCAACCTCTTGCCTCTGCTATATTATGGGGAAGTTGTGTACCAGTCTGCCCAAGTAGCAGGACACTGTATACCATGGCATGTTGAGGTTTAACGCAAACACCCAAAACCCGAATACAACGTACTCTCAAGGGGTGAGTGGGTTGGCCATCGTTAGGATTTAACGGGTAAGCTCAATGGTAGGTGCCAGTAGACCAGCTAAAAGGGGTTTGCTTTGAACATTTGATTGCTAGAAAATAAATCAATAGATTAAAAACAAATGTATGTTATATAAACATTTTCCCAAGTAGCCCGATATATTCATCAATTGTTCCATGTCCGCCAGGTGCACTCAGGTTCATCCATCGAGGTTTACATCTTTAAGGCTGAAAAATAAACTCAATTTGATTTACATATGAATTGAGTATTGTTTTATTCTGTCCATTGAGCTGTGTTTAAAAAATGTAAAATTCTGCCACCAGAGGGTCCTCTATCCTCACCAATGTATGGTTAATGGCTACCTAGCCTCGATTTCCAGTCTTAGACACTCGTCCCTACCAAATATTGCCATCAAGGTGAAAATGTATGGTTAGATATTGTCATGATCCGCTCCTGGCTTTCCGTCCTACTGCCTGCTCTGTACTGTCATAATCCGCTCCTGGCTTTCCATCCCATTGCCAGCCCTGCCAGTACTTTTCCTGATCACCTGCCTGCCACTCCCACCTCATCAGTGCAACCACCTTCACCTGTTTTCCCTCACCTTAATTAAACCCACTCATTCCACTCAGTCTCTGCCAGATTGTCTTAGCAGCATGCAAAGCTCTCTAGTACTATTTCCCGGCTTGCTTCCTTGGCTTCGGCCCTGCTTGTCCCTGACCCGTCCTCGTCGTTCCTGCCCTGGTTACCTGAACAGCCTTCCAGCAACGTCACTACACAATACAGGTACAATTAACGAGTTATTGTACACAAATTACTAATTTCACCTTCAGGCATACACGCAGTCACAGGCAGTGAGTGTGCTTAAAAAACCTTAAAATATATGTATATAGTAACTGTATATGAGTGGTGGGCGGGGCAGTTTTTCAATCCCAGTCCGACCCTGTTACTATACATTGTGAAAGACGGATGGGTCAACTGACAAGCTCAACTATTGATAGGTTACCCTGCATTTCAATACACTAAAATGCTTAATGTTTCTATAATGTAAGCTATAAAGTAGCCTAAAAAAACAGGTTTATAAAAGTAGATGACGGTTTTGGAAAAACTGATGTGAAGTGCAGTGTGAATAATATTGTGTTGTTGTTATATAGTAATTTCACCAGTAGATGGCACTGTTCTTTCTCTGCTTGTTAACAAATGAAGTTGTCAATAAAGCTGAGCCATGTGGTTAACGCTGTATGCTGAAGCACGTTAAAAACCTCACGTTAAAAGCAATAGGTTATGGGCCCAGGTCGACGCTAAACACTGAGTTTTTGTGGAAGATAAACAGTGTTGTGGGATTACACAATGGATGATAAGCTGTTTATTGACAAGCTGATGGAAGCTCATGGAAGTTTCAGATGGAACACCTGCTAAAGGCTAAAGGACTATGGGGTATGCTAATAGAGACGGAAACGCTAGCTGCAGATGCTAACGCACTCGCACAGGCTGAGTTCACTAAACGGAAAGAGAGGGCATTCTCTATGTTAGTGCTGAACGTAAGTACACCCCAGTTATACCTGATAACAAGCTGCCAGACTCCCAAAGAGGCGTGGACCACGCTGAAGGCCATTTTGAGAGAGATACCTTGGCAAATAAACTGTTCTTAAAGAAAAAATATTTCCGATGTGAAATGAAGGAAGGAGATCGTTTAACTGAACATTTAAAACAAATGAAGGTGCTGACAGACCAGTTATCAGCAATCGGAGCAGTTATTGAAGAAGACCAAATTGTAACACTTTTGGGAAGTTTGCCATCGAGCTATGCTACGATTGTCACTGCACTATAAACAAAGATTGACAATCTGACACTGCAGTTTGTTAAGCAAGCATTGATTAATGAAGAGCAAAAGCGAGTGAATGGCAATGATAACTCCAGTGGTGCTACAACGTCAGGTGGTGCACCAGCCATGATGTCATCACAATTCCGGGGAAATGTGCAGGATAACTCCAGGTCAGTGGCAGCAGAAAGGCCAAGCATGTGGAAATGTTACAAATGTGGCAAAGAAGGTCATATAAAGCGTGACTGTCCAACCTGGAAAAATACAGCTAAAAAGAAAACCCACAAGGCCAAAAGCATGATGTGTGAAGATGCAGAGGATTCGTTTGAAAGTGCCTTTGTCTCCAGAGAGGCAAACTCGACTGCCAGACCACAACAGGTTGATTGGGTGATTGATTCGGGAGCATCAAAACACATGACATGCAATAAAGAACTACTTCAAGATCACCAGCAATTCACAAAAGCACAGTCTGTGAAACTTGGTGACGGCAGGTTGGTTGACGCCCTAGGAATTGGAACTGTTGAAATGAAAATGAGCTTCAAAATGAGTGATGCAAAAAATGTGACAATGTATGATGTGCTGTATGTTCCAAAGCTAACTGGAAATCTATTCTCAGTGGGAGCTGCTACTAAAAAAGGAAATACAGTGCAGTTCAGGAAGACTCGCTGCTACATACGTGGAAAAGATGGAACTCTTCAAGGAATGGGAACACAAAGAGCTGACAGGCTATATCAGCTGGATGTTGAAGGAAGTTCATCTGTCTGTCATAGTGCATTATTAGCAGCCAGCCTGTGGCACCAGCGCCTGGGTCACACCACCAAGCTGAAGGAACTAAAAGATCTGGTGAACGGAGTGGACTTCTCTGCAGAGGAAGGATGTGTGGAAGGCAAGCTGACTAAAAAGCCATTCAAGTCGATTGGAGCAATCCGTTCCAAACGCAAGATGCAGCTGATTCATAGTGACGTCTGCAGTCCCATGCAGACGGAGTCTATAGGTGGAGCAAAATATTTTGTGACATTCATCGATGACTACTCCAGATGCTGCAAGGTATACTTTCTGAAACAGAAGAATGAGGTGCTAAACAAATTAAAGGAATTTGAGAAAACATTCTCAAATGAGTGTGGGCAGAGCATCACAAGGCTGAGATCAGACAATGGTGGTGAGTACACATCAAAGGAGTTTGAAGACTCAAGGCATGCACCATGAAATGACTGTACCTCACTCACCACAGCAAAATGGTGTTGCAGAAAGAAAAAACAGGACATTGGTTGAAGCAGCTAGAAGCATGTTGTCACATTCTAAGTTGCCAAAGATGTACTGGGCAGAGGCTGTAGCCACTGCAGCTTACATTCAGAACAGGCTGCCAACATCTCTCCTCAAGGAAGAGACACCCTACGAGAGATGGTGTGGAAAGAAACCTGACATGAGTCACATGAGGGTGTTTGGCTGTGTTGCTTATGCACATATCCCAGATGAAGAGAGGAGAAAACTGGACAAGAAGGCTGTGAAGCTTTGTTTCGTGGGATATGCAAACAATGCCAAAGGCTGTATGATGAAGAGAAAACGAGGATTCTAACTCGTCGTGATGTCATCTTCTATTGGAGAATACGCTTGTGTTACTGTGTTTTACTGGGACCACTTTATCCAGGACGGCAACTCCGGTCAGAGAGTAGACGCATACACAGGGAACAGTTCTGGTTGTTTATATTGTTTCAATATTGCGGTGACATCAAGGAATTCCAAGGAATCAAGCAATGGATGAACGATGAATAACGATTGAATGATTGAATGAATGGTTTTTCTGTAAGACAGAATAAGAAATAAACAAATACTTATTACAATATCTACCTAAACATCGGGCCTAACACCCCATAAATGCTATATACACATAACAAATACACACGTTAGCACAGCGCAATATAACAGCCGATAATGGCGCCGCCGAGTGACGTATACACAATGCTACACGAGGTACAGGCTCATACAATAGCTACCCAATTCGTGAGTAAATCAACTAAACAATAGTGGAAACCGGCTCAAACATAAAATCACGCCCACTAATATGGAACCGAATTGCGGACTGCATATAATATTTATCATACATAAATATTCATAAATATACGTGCTACAGTACAATGTTACTCACTCTTCACGAACGCATTCTTTATCGTGGCGTGCTATGCGGTCGCGCGCAACAAGCTCTGACGTAGCCCCGTACACCACGTGACTCTAGGACCCCACGGCGCTATCTGGGCTGTCCCAAATGCCTGAACAGAAATAACGATATATATATATACGCATTATATACGTAATACAATAAACAAACTAATGGAACTAGGGGAATTTACAACAGCCGCCCCCTGAATAGCATGGCTATTATGTAAACAAATATAAATTCCCTAAGGTGCTACAGCAATCCCTGGATCGGCGTCGTCGTCCGGAACAGCTGGTAGCCTGACAAGGCGTGCTACTGGTCGCAGGTAAGTCTTGTCCCCCACTTGGACCTCAGCAGACCGAATGCATCCATCAGCACTGGCATTCAGCTTGACCACCTTCCCAACGGGCCAATGAGCACGTGGCAGCTGAGGATCGACGATCATCACGACAGTGTGCTGGAGAAGATCATCAGTAGGTTGGCGCCACTTCTGACGGACTTGAAGAGACGGTAAGTAGCTTCTGAGGAATTGTGTCCAGAAGTGATCCACCATCATTTGACAATGACGCCACCGTCTCCTGGTGAGTGGGTCCGGGGCATAGGACACCTGTGGCAAGGAGGCGTCCCGCCGCCCCATCAGCAACATATTTGGGGTCACAGGATCCGGATCCCCAACGTCTGACGACACGTATCCTAAAGGCTTGGAAGATGTGAAGTAGCATGAAGCAGCATGAGACCCGAGACCATCTGGACCCTGGAGCACCCAGCCGAGCGCTGTGTGAACAGCTGCGGGTCCACCTCTGGGGCCGAACCTGACAGGCTCCTTCGCTGTGATCAGGTGGGTGCAATCTGCACCGATTAGCAGTAGCGGATGTACCTTACTGAAGATCTGCAGCTGGAGGCCCCTCAAGTGGTGATAGCGCTTCTGAAGTGCAGTTACGGGGTAAGATTGCTCTGACAGGGCTAGCCGACCCGCTGTGAAGGCACCCTTAACCAGGTGCTGTTTTGAAGGATGTGCCAGGGAGGCCACATGGAAGTTGACCGACGCACCAGTGAGGCGAGCCACGTCTTGGCGGATCGTCCGCAGAGCGAGAGATTCGGCTTCACCTTTGAGTTCCAGGTGACGAACGGCAGCTGGCAGTATTATTGTGCGTTCGGCCCCATCGTCAAGGATTGCGTAGGTGTGCAGCGACTTGCTCCCATGGCTAATGATGATTGGCGCCACCTTGAGGTACACCTTTCCTCCTTGCTTGGAGTTGGCGAGTGAGGCACGATCCTCCGGTGTAATGAGGTAGACGCGGGGACCTGGCTTGGCGATGGTATGGAGAACTCTGAGGTGAACCTCATGACATTCACTGCACGCTTTCTTCAGGGTGCAGGCGTCTTGCCCGTGGTTGGTGCGACCACACTTACGACAACGCTTGCTGTCTGCTATCCACTTCTCGACCTCTTCCGGTGGGCGTCGGACGATGTCTGGACACTGTGATAGGTAGTGATCAGCACTCTCACAGAAGAGACATATCTTCTCGAACTTCTGCTGCTTGGCCTCCGACTGAAACCTGTCTGAAGGCTGACGACTGTCAGATTCAGGCTTGTCGGAGCCATGATAAACTGAGAGGTTGCGAGGCCTGGTCACAGGAACTTGCCTATCTCTGTTGGGGGCCTGTGGCCCTTCAATCCGATGGCGATGTGCCATTCTTGCGGACAGTCTTTTAGATTCAGCTTTTACCCTGAGCCAATCGGAGAGGTCTCGGAGGTTGTACGGGTTTAGGCTGTTTGTATTGAGGCGACCTTGAGCCTGTAGATGCTCCACGAAGCCGTCCCTCGATTGCTTAGGGAGCTTACTGGGGAGCCGATCGACATGGCCGGTCGACATCACTTCCATCCCGTTGGGCCCTTCCAGTGATGCAAGCATTCCCACTAGCAGGTCGACACTAAGGGCGAAGCTCTGGAAGGCCTTTGCATCTCCAGCTTTGAGGTCAGGAGAGTTCAGGATCGCGGCAATCTCGCTTTGAGCGAGTTGATGTGGCTGTCCATATTGCCGCTGTAAGGCCTGCATGGCAGCGGTGTAGGGCTCCGCATAATGCCTGCAGGACTGTGCTATCAACCTGGCTTCGTCCAGGACCAGGTGCTCTATAAGTACACGGTACTTGTAATGCTCAGAAAGTTCAGTGTGGGGACTGAGTAGGTGGTCCAGCGCCATCTTCAGGTCAGTGAAGTCTCTCTCATTGTCGTTGACCAACTTAGGCAGTTTCGGTACTGGGACTGGCTGCCTGGGAGGCTGGAGAGTGGATGGCATTTGTGTTGGTGTATAGCTGGGCTGAAGGGCATACTGGACCAGCGGAGCGGGCTGATACGGTGCTGGACCAGGTGCTGGAGGCACCAGCTGATAGGCTGGCTGAGTTGTTGGAGCAGGCTGGGGCTGGTACACCGGTTGTGGATGATGGCTCAGCTGGTACGGTGCTGGACCAGGTGCTGGAGTCACCAGCTGATAGGCTGGTTGAGTTGTTGGAGCAGGCTGGAGCTGGTACACCTGTTGTGGATGATGGCTCAGCTGGTACGGTGCTGGACCAGGTGCTGGAGGCACCAGCTGATAGGCTGGTTGAGTTGTTGGAGCAGGCTGGGGCTGGTACACCGGTTGTGGATGATGGCTCAGCTGGTACGGTGCTGGACCAGGTGCTGGAGGCACCAGCTGATAGGCTGGTTGAGTTGTTGGAGCAGGCTGAGGCTGGTACACCGGTTGTGATTGATGGCTCAGCTGGTACGGTGGCAGTTGATACACTGGCTGTGCAGGGATGACTGGTGGAGGCTGATACGCTGTCTGCGGGGGAACAGCAGGTGTGTATGGTGAGGGCACCACTGCCCATATGGGTGGTTGATAGGTAAGCTGTGCAGGCGTAGCTGGAGCATATTGATATGCGGCCTGGGGTTGATATGTCGGCTGTGCAGGCGTAGCTGAAGCATATTGATATGCGGCCTGGGGTTGATACGTCGGCTGTGCAGGCGTAGCTGGAGCATATTGATATGCTGCCTGGGGTTGATACGTCGGCTGTGCAGGCGTAGCTGGAGCATATTGATATGCGGCCTGGGGTTGATACGTCGGCTGTGCAGGCGTAGCTGGAGCATATTGATATGCTGCCTGGGGTTGATATATCGGCTGTGCAGGCGAGAAGGGACAGGGAGGAGGCCCGAGCGCGGTGTATGGCTGGTCACCTGTAGCGGCAGACTCGGTCTGCAGGCTGAGTGACCGCAGCTGCTGTGCGCTGGCGCTCTCGCTGTCGTCTTGGAGGGGGGCAGTATAAGGCATGAGGGACTGTGGTAAGCTGACCTGATAGCCCTGCATGTGTGCTGGAAGCTGTCGCTGCCTTCCTTGTCCTTGTGTTCCGCTTCCGGTTGCTGCTGTTCTCTGTGCGTCCATGGCTCCGTCGTGGGTGAAGTATTTCCGGTTCGAAGGACCAATATTGGAGAATACGCTTGTGTTACTGTGTTTTACTGGGACCACTTTATCCAGGACGGCAACTCCGGTCAGAGAGTAGACGCATACACAGGGAACAGTTCTGGTTGTTTATATTGTTTCAATATTGCGGTGACATCAAGGAATTCCAAGGAATCAAGCAATGGATGAACGATGAATAATGATTGAATGAATGATTGAATGAATGAATGAATGGTTTTTCTGTAAGACAGAATAAGAAATAAACAAATACTTATTACAATATCTACCTAAACATCGGGCCTAACACCCCATAAATGCTATATACACATAACAAATACACACGTTAGCACAGCGCAATATAACAGCCGATAATGGCGCCGCCGAGTGACGTATACACAATGCTACACGAGGTACAGGCTCATACAATAGCTACCCAATTCGTGAGTAAATCAACTAAACAATAGTGGAAACCGGCTCAAACATAAAATCACGCCCACTAATATGGAACCGAATTGCGGACTGCATATAATATTTATCATACATAAATATTCATAAATATACGTGCTACAGTACAATGTTACTCACTCTTCACGAACGCATTCTTTATCGTGGCGTGCTATGCGGTCGCGCGCAACAAGCTCTGACGTAGCCCCGTACACCACGTGACTCTAGGACCCCACGGCGCTATCTGGGCTGTCCCAAATGCCTGAACAGAAATAACGATATATATATACGCATTATATACGTAATACAATAAACGAACTAATGGAACTAAGGGAATTTACAACATCTTCAATGAGTCAAACTTCGACTGGAAACAGGAAGCGGAAGTTCTCACCTCAGAGAGTGAGATAACCATGACAACAGAAGAAAGGGAAAAACAAGATGATGAGGTTCCTGTCGATACCACAGTCAGAATAAGGGACCGAATCAGAAGGACTCCAAGGAGATTTGGATATGATGAGTATGCTGATACAGTGACTGTTGATCATCATGCAAATATGTGTTGTGTGACAGAGCCAATCACACTGAAAGAAGCAATGGTGAGCCATAATACAAAGGAATGGCAGGAGGCAGCTGATTTGGAATATGAGTCGCTGCTGGAAAATGAGACGTGGGATTTGGTGGATTTACCAAGAGGAAGGAAGGCAGTAGGCTCAAGATGGGTATTCAAAGTCAAGCATCATAGTGACGGACGAGTGGAGAGATACAAGTGCAGACTCGTCGCAAAGGGCTACTCACAGATGTATGGTGCTGACTATGATGAAACGTTTTCACCAGTAGTACGATTCAGCTCTATTCGTACACTACTGTCCTTTGCTGTCCAAAACAATCTACATGTGCACCAAATGGACGTCGTAACTGCATTCCTTAATGGACACCTGGAAGAAGATCTACATGGAACAACCAGAGGGATACATCAAACCAGAGCAGGAACACCTGGTGTGCAAACTGAAAAAGTCAATCTACGGACTGAAGCAGTCACCTCGCTGCTGGAGCAAGGCTTTCACAGGGTTCATGACAGAAATTGGATTCAAACAGAGCACATCAGACCCCTGTGTGTTTGTGCGAACAAGACATGAGCTTGAGATACTCGCTGTTTACGTGGATGATCTCATTCTTATAACAGAGTCGACTGAGAGCATGAACAAGCTGAAAAGAGCTCTCAAGGAGCACTACAAGATGAAAGACATGGGTTAGCTGTCCCATATCTTGGGCATCACTGTGGTCCAAGACAAAAAAGAACTGTCTTTCTTCATCAGAAGCATTACATCGAAGTCATGCTTCAGAAATATGGAATGGATAACGCAAACCCTGTAGCAACTCCTGCTGATGCCAACGTCAAACTGAGGAAAAGTGATGGTGTCAGTAAGTCAGTGCACCAACCTACTTATCAGTCAATGGTTGGAAGTCTGCTGTATGCTGCAATGGCCACACGACCAGACATAGCTCAAGCAGTGAGTGCTGTGCCAAAGTTCAATGCAAATCCAGATGTTGCACATCTGACAGCTGTGAAGAGGATTTTTCGATACTTGAAAGGGACAGTGAACCTTGCTCTCAAGTATGAGCAGTCAGACTCTGGAGCTTTGATTGGATACGCAGACGCTGACTGGGCTGGAGATCAGGATGACCGTCGCTCGACAACAGGCAACATATACCTACAGAGTGGAGGACCAGTGAGCTGGCTCAGTAAGAAACAGACAACAGTTGCACTTTCAACAGCAGAAGCTGAGTATGTTGCGCTTAGCCAAGCCGCTCAAGAAGGTATCTGGCTGAGACGATTACTGAGTGATCTGGGACTGAAGGCTATGTCCACAGTGATCCTGGAAGACAACCAAGGAGCAATCGCCATCGCGAAGAATCCCGTGGACCACTCCAGGGCTAAACACAGACATTCGCTACCACTACATCCGTGAATGTGTGCGAAGTGGACAAATAGAACTACAATACTGTCCAACAAATGACATGAAAGTGGACATATTGACCAAGCCACTGACTAAACAAAAGTTTGAATATCTCAGAGGAGAGATTGGACTTGTGCCTGTCTAAGAGTAGACTTAAAAGTGGTTGTTTAGGATTGACAGGTGAATGCTGAATGCTGCCTAGTCAAAGCAAGTCTAAAAATAAAATGCAAAACGGAGTTCCAGAATATGACTGTTAATAAAAGGTGTTCAAAGGTAAATGAACAGTTTAATTGAAAAAATGGCAAGTATTTAGCAAAAAAAAAAAGGAAGTCTTTTGTTGTTTAAAGATGTATTTTTCTTGATATTTTGTGAAGGGGAGCACGGCTCTGTAATATAATTTAAAGTGTCTTAATGCCATTGTAAAATTAAGTGGGAGTGTTATATAGTAATTTCACCAGTAGATGGCACTGTTCTTTCTCTGCTTGTTAACAAATTAAGTTGTCAATAAAGCTAAGCCATGTGGTTAATGCTGTATGCTGAAGCATGTTAAAAAGCTCACGTTAAAAGCAATACACTCGTTACTAGGGTTGGATTTAGTGATTCGTTTCCGTGATTCAGTTCGTGTCATTCAGTTCGCCAAGAGGAGTCGTTTGCGAATCGTTCGTTCGTTCGTTCGTTCGTTCAGTCGAGTTTCCGGTAGCGGTCAATCGAATCATGGAATGCACGGTTCTCAGACTCAGCGCCTCCCTCGTTCTCATTCTCGTACGTCAACATTACAACTTTAACCAAACGCAGCGGGATGGGGGTGTAGTTGATTATTGGATGTTTAACATATCAGCAAGATAATAGACTTGATTTAGCAATGATGGTGGGGGTCCCGGGTGTTTTAGGCTCTCATAAACAGAACCCTGTGCAGCCCAAGACTAAATCTAGCTGCCAAATTTAACACTGCCTTCAAAACGAGAGCTGGTTAATTGTGAAAAATGCATTAAACTGTAATCAGAAAATGCGGCTATATGCTATAGACCCTATAGTATCTGTGGTATAACGGCTGGGACGAATTTCAAATGATAAATATGTACACTTAATGTTGAAAGTATACCGTCGCGGTGACTAGTCTTCACAACGAGAACTGGTAGGGTGTAAAAAATGAAGTAAACTGTAATCAGACAACGCGGTTATATGCTATTGTAATGACCTCGCCGGTGACATAACGATGTCCAGTCATGAGTACTTGCAGGAACTTTAATGTAACAAACCAGGTCACTGAAAACCCGTAACCAACGGCAAAAAGCCACACTAACAACCACCGGTTACCTGGGCAACCCCCCAACCCGGTCCCTTCAACGTGCAAGCCCCCACCCTCCTGTTCTCCCAAGGCCCTCCCCCAGCTGATCTGATGATTCGCCCCCCACACTGATTGACAAGAAGAACATTCCAATGCATGCACATAGAACAACTGGCATAACGGACAACAAAATACAATGCAACACATAACACACAAACTCTTTAAATGTCCCAGGGTTGCTACACTATAGACCCTAGAGTTTCTGTTATAAAGGCTGGCACGAATTTCAAATGATAAATGTGTACACTTTATGTTTAAAGTATACTGTCGCGATTCCCATTGAAACGAATTGCACGGTGACTAGTCTTCACAACAAGAGCTGGTAGGTTGTGAAAAATGTGGTAAAAAGGCTGGGACGAATCCGTATCCGTTAAATACGTCCATGCAACAGATGGCCAATGTGAATAATAGATTTCTGGCTCACTAAGCCCATTTGTATTTTCCCCATTAAACCGGTTGATTTCTGTCTCTCATTGACTAAAATTCAAGAGAGCGTCCTAGACTCAGTCCTAGAACAGCATACGATTGGCTGGCTCTCGTGATTCGTGACGTCTCTCAGTCGGTCCCTCCTCACCACTCACACAGTGAGTGAACGAACTGTCAGCGAGTCAGCCACTAGTGGGTCTGGGAGGAGTTGAGTCTGAGAACGAACGAGGCGAACGAGACGAACGAGAGAGAGGAACCAGTTTGGTTCGTTCGTCTTAAAGATTTGTTCATTCGAACTGATTCGTTCGCGACCGAGCCAACTCTAGTCGCGAGTTCTTTTGCAAACCAACTCAGGTAATGTTGTTGCTATCTGTGGTGACAATAAAGCCTTGATCATTCAACCCTAGTCCTTCTCGACCTCTTGTAATTTGTTAGAGTATTAGACGTGGGTATTATCCATGACAATTCCTAGGATGCATTCTGATGAACAATCGACAGCTTTCTTACTATATGCACTGTTCTTTAAACCCCTGTATTGAACATAGCAAAAAAATAGCAAATTGAACAGAAATAGGAATACCGAAATTAAAATTACATTGTCATTTTTCTATAGACAGCCCTACATAAAGCTTAAACAGAGGGGGAGGACAAAAAATACAACTGAGTAAGTGGGCTAAATTCCCATGAGATGCATAGCATTCCCATGCTATGCGGATTGAGGTGGTGCGAAATGCCTAAATGGCGTGTATTGAATCTATTGTGTCTTTATGTATGGATTCAGACTATGCATTTGAACCTCCAGCAATTTCTTGGTTTCCTCTTCTTTTTCAGGGCATGGTTCTTGGACCCTGATGATTGTGATGTACATGGCAGTGGTGGCATTAATGTTTGTTTGCCTGTTCACCTTCCTGCTGTGGCTGATCGCTAGGCACATGAGGAATCCCGCCAGGCACCGCAACCATGATCATCGTCCGTTACCTAAGAATTGAGTAGTGCATACTCGTGGCCCTGTGAAACTGTGATATCTCTGTGCTGTTGTCTTTTTTCTTTGTCGGTAGTAATCGAGCGACAGTAAACTCACCGGAGTATGACAATGTGAACCCTGTTGGACCTCTTCGGCTGGAGTCCAAGTGTGTACGTTCTGGTCGTACGAAAAGAGACCCGCCACCATCAGCGCCAAACACTGTCCCCCAAAAACCACGGCGTCCGACGGTCAGCGCCTGCATCACCATAGACCTCAATGAACACGCCGATGTGCCTGATTCTGGACAGACGTGTCACTACCAAAGCCTGAACTTCAACCTGAACGACGAGAGGGTACATAACACAATGCGTTAAAAAAAGAAAAATAGTTACAATCCCCTCTTTATTTCTTGTAAAATCTGTATGTCATGAATGATAGGCCTATGGAATGGAAGGCAGATTATTTTTTTCTGGACACTTTTCTGACTAATTGACAGATGTTGCATTTTTGGATGGTAACCACGAAAGTGGTTTGATCCAAATAATGACCCTGGGTTATAATGTTACTGGGCGCTAGGGCTGGGCTACGATTTCGATAAGTGGGAATAAAATTGTATATTGCAACAGCCTGCCTTACGTGTATGCCTAGCACTAATCACTTGTAGAATAAAGCGCCCATAACCTTTTTCCTGAGTTTGTTTCTATGAATTACATGTACATTAAATCTATGTATATATTGAATACATCTCTTTTAACATCTAACATGCTCAAATGAACCATGTCAGGAAGTTGCATCAACAAAATTTCAGAAAAAGTGAATAAAATAGCTCAGAAGTTCTAAGTGCGACCAGAAAGAAGAAGCCAACCGAGAGAAGAGGAAGCAGCACTTCAACACGGCGCCATTAAAGCCGCGGAGGGTTGTGGGGAGCAGAGCGGTGTCTCAGGAACATGAAGGCCATGGTCCCTTTCCTCTTTTTCCTGAGTGCTAAGGTTCGCTCACTGTCTATATCCAGTTTATATCCACCTTGATTCTGCCATCCTCAGCTTTTTTGTTGTTGTTGTACATCATCGAGTGGTTGTTATAACAGAGAACACATTTGATTTTTGATAGGCTGTTGCATGACTTGGACAGAGGCCCTGACTGTGAATGGAGTGGTCGGGGGAACAGTCAGAATCAAATGCAATCACACCAATGCGAGTAGCAACTACAAATTCTTCTGTAAGGGAGAATGTCGTGACAAGGACGTTCTCATAAGCAGTAAGACGGGACGATCGGATAAGTATTCTATCGAAGACAAGGGAAAGGCATTCATCTATTAGAACTATTAGGGATCTGCGCCTGGAAGACACTGGGACTTATTGGTGTGGGATAGACAGGCTTGCTGTCGACACATTTGTGGAAGTGTATCTAAAGGTGAACGATGGTGAGAGAATCTCTTTTCTATGTTTTACCAGTATTTCTTTTTTTGACCGCTCAACATAGGCCTACTTCCTCTATGAGAGGACTGGTTATTTTTTTGTCGGAAAGTAGAATCAGACTGCAAACTTTTGACTTGTAATTTATAGGTTAAATTATCTTATACATTTGTATCTAATCTTTCCAAATTAGTACTCTGTTTGTTAACCACACCTAACGTAATTCCATTTAATGACCTGCTTCTTCCTTTCAAACCATTATTATTAAAGTGGGGACGACTGATGTTCATGCTGTCGAAGAAGCTATTACAACAGGGTTTAAACCAACAGGTAAATATAGGAAGCATAATAAAAAAAATGTAATGGCACTGTGCAGGATAGTAAAATGTAATCTTTATTTTGTTCTTACTTTCTTTAGCGCGGCCAACAGACTTCGAAAATGCAAGCTCACGAGGAGAAAGTATTTCTGGTAATCCGTCTCTTAAATTTGTGCGTGCGTGCGTGGTTTGTTTTTGGAGCACAATCACGTTTATCAGAAACAGCTATCAGACTTTAAAGGGACACTTCACCCATTTGCATTAAGCTTTGTATCGTTAGAAACCCAGTCATATATTCGAATGCTCTTGCAACATTCCATTTTCCCCATTTCTCCCAGACGGGAGAGATCCGTATCCACCTCTAACACTGCTTTAAATTACATAATAATTTAAAGTAGGAAGGGTAAGGGGGGGGGGGGTCGTTACAGACGTATTGCAGATCAGGGCCCGTGGGTGGGACTTAGGGGTGTATGGTATAAACGGTATAGAGAGTACATCGGTGTGAATTTGCGTTACGGTATGGATTTTGACGATACCGTGTGAACGGTACAATGATGTAGTACCAGAGACGTAGTCGTTTACTCATAATATCACCCGGCGCACACAGCTTTTGGCCGTGTTCTATAATGTATTCTAGAACACTCCGGGAGCTCCGGCGGGAGACCTGGAGCTCTATATCTAAATGATACAATATCATCTATAGACATCTATAATATAATATATAATATCACGGCCAAAAGCTGTGTGCGCTTCTTGATGAAATTGTGAATAAAGGACTGCGTCGGGTTTTCGTCTCTGGTCCTTCCACATCAATCTGAAGTCGCATTTCATTCTGGACTTCAGAGAGTCAAAGCCAACGTTTCTTCCCCCAAATCCTTCTCCACCATGGCCGAGAATCAATACATGGGTCTTATCTTGCACCGGCCCGTACCCGCGAATTACATTCCGCACCCGACCAGACCCGCTATAAAATGATACTGACGCCCGACCCGCAACCGAAGGAAAAATAGACACATTAGATGGAACGCCGTGGAATTACACTATCTGGTGTTTGGCGCGTTTCTTGAGATTAATGTGCAAAAAAATTACATCATCCACTGTGGACAGTTTTAATTGACTCCTCCGCTCATGAATAACATATCCAGCACCGGAGAAGTCTCGCTCGCAATCGCAAAACCCGCGACCGACCCGTGCTGTTCAGGGCTGTTCAGACCCGACCCGCACCCGTGCCCGACACATTGTTTTTCCCGTTTCATCCAAATTTTGCAGGTCCCCCGTCGGGTACCCGAACCCGTGCAGGACTCTGGCCACGATAACCCCGACTACCAGTCTTTACTTGTCGTGGAAGTACAAGAGACGTCCGAGAACCCGGCGCAGTCTTTAACTCATTAAATCATCCGGAGGTGCACACAGCTTTTGGCCGTGATATTATATCTTAAATTATATTATATAGATACCTATATATTATATAATATTATCTATTTTAGATATAGAGCTCCGGGAGTCCCCAAAGGGCAACAAACACTTCTCCTCTGTGCTGCAGTTCACTCTGTACTGCAGGGAGTGAATGCTGATTGGATGTTATGTTACGACCCTCAGGGAGTGAACGCTGATTGGCTGTTATGTTACGACCCTCAGGGAGTGAATGCCGATTGCAAGTTATGCTACGACCCTCAGGGAGTGAACGCAGATTGGATGTTATGTTACGACCCTCAGGGAGTGAATGCTGATTGGCTGTTATGTTACGACCCTCAGGGAGTGAACGCTGATTGGCTGTTATGTTACGACCCTCAGGGAGTGAACGCTGATTGGCTGTTATGTTACGACCATCAGGGAGTGAACGCTGATTGGCATTGTGGGAGTTGTCGTCTTCAATCCATAAGCACCAAAAAGTCATTGTCTGCCTTTTCTTGGTCAAGACGCTGCCAAATTAGAAATGGATGATACTATTCGACTACATATATGACCCATATTCAATACAGATTCATATCTCTAGCGGTGAAATTCTCCTTTAAACCACGTGACCAAACGAAGCCTCTAGGTATGAGATAGTCATTGCCTACTTGTTTATCACACCTACGAGAAATTGCTATATAATTTGACGATCTGCTTCTTCTCTTCAAACCATCTTTATTAAAGTTGTGAAGAGTGATGTTCATTACTTTGGCACTGTTCGGTATAGTCAATGGAATATTCCTCTCTTTCGTTCTTTCTTATTTTAGGACGCCCAACAGACTGGGAAAATGAAAGCTCAAAAGGAGGAAGCATTGTTGGTAACCCGTCTCATAAGTGTGTGTGCGGTTTGGTTTGTTTTTGGAGCACAATCACATTCATCAGAAACAGCTATCAGACTTTAAAGGGACACTTCACCCATTTGCATTAAGCTTTGTATCGTTAGAAACCCAGTCATATATTTGAATGCTCTTGCAACATTCCCCCATTTTCGCGTTTTTGCGTAATTTAAAGGAAGGGTAAAGGGGGGGGGGGGGGCTCTAAAAAACTACAAGCACTAGTTCCTCATTTTCAAAGCCGCCTAGGGGGCGGGACCCACTTGGCACTACAGACCTATTGCAGATCAGGGCCCGTGGGTGGGACTTAGGGGTGTATGGTATAAACGGTATAGAGAATACATCGGTGGGAATTTGCGTTACGGTATGGATTTTGACAATACCGTGTGACCGGTGTGAACGGTGCAATGATGTAGTACCGGAGACGCAGTCGTTTATTCATAATATCACCCGGCGCACACAGCTTTTGGCCGTGTTCTATAAGGTATTCTCGAACACTCTGGGAGCTCCGGCGGGAGACCTGGAGCTCTATATCTAAATTATATTATATAATATATATAATATCATGGCCAAAAGCTTAGTGCGCCTCTGGATGATATTGTGAATAAATTACTGCGTCTGGATCTCTGACGTCTCTGGTCCTTCAACATCAATCTGAAGTCGCGTTTCATTCTGGACTTCAGATTCAAATGCAAGGTTTCTTCCCCCAATTCCTTCTCCACCATGGCCGAGAATTAATACACGGGTCTTATTTTGCAAACACGCATGGGCCCCACCCGCAAATTACATTCCGCACCCGACCAGACCCGCTATAAATTGATACCGACGCCCGACCCGCACCCGAAGGAAAAATAGACACATTATGTTAGGGGAACAGGACGTGGGGACCCAAATGCTGGACACAGGGAGGCAGAGACGGGGTACGTGGAACGGGATTTATTGACAGGCAGGCGAATAGTCAAGCAGGCAGGGGTCCGGTAACGGGCAGACAGTCAGGCAGAAGGGGGTTTGACGACAGGCGGGTAGTCAGGCAGGCAGGGGTCCGGTAACGGGCAGGCAGTCAGGCAGAGAGGGGTTCGACGACAGGCGGGTAGTCAGGCAGGCAGGGGTCCGATGGCGGGTAGGCAGTCAGGCAGGCGAGGACGAGACGGTGAGCGGGTAGTCGGGCAGGAAGGGGTCCGGTGTCAGGTGGGGAGCTACGAGAGAGGAGAGGTGGTTACCACAGGGGCAGGCTACGAAGCAGGGATTCGATAATGCTGGTAGGACCGATACTGACTGTGTAGACGTAACGACGAACTGGCGCCGGCTGAGGGGAAATCCCCGGCTGAAGTAGGGACTGGTGATTACAGATTGCCGCCTGGTGTGCCGGGAGGAGGGCCACTAGCGTCAAGTAATCGCTAGGTGGCGGTGTTGGACCGCGTAGCAGGACGCGGCGTGACACATTAGGTGGAACGCCGGGGAATTACACTATCTGGTGTTTGGCGTGGTGCTTCAGATTGCTGTGCACAAAAAGCACATCATCCACTGTGGAAGGTTTTAATTGACTCCTCCACTCATGAATAACATATCCAGCACCGGAGAAGTCTCGCTCGCAATCGCAAAACCTGCGACCGACCCGCGCTGTTCAGGCGTCCGACCCGACCCGCATCCTTGCCCGACACAGTACATTATTTTTCATCCGTTTCATCCAAATTTTGCAGGTCCCCCGTCGGGTACCCGAACCCGTGCAGGACTCTGGCCAAGATACCCCCCACTACCAGTCTTTACTTGTTGTGGAAGTACAAGAGACGTCCGAGAGAGTCTTTAATTCATAATATCATCCGGAGGCGCGAACAGCTTTTGGCTGTCATATTATATATTATAGTATATTATATTATATAGATACCTATATATTATTTCTCTATTTGAATTCTCCTTTAAACCGCGTGACCAAACACCTCTATATTTGATGAGATAGTAGTTGCCTGCTTGTTTACTACATCTACGAGATCTTGCTATTCCATTTGACGACCTGCTTCTTCTGTTCAATTCTATATTGTGTCTTTATGTATGGATTTACAGTATGCATTTTAACCTCCAGCAACTTCTAGGTTTCCTCTTCCTTTTTTAGTGTATGATTCTCTGACCCCGACGATTGTGATGGTGCTGGCGGTGTTGCTGTTTGTTTGCCTGTTCACCTTCTTGCTGTGGATAATCGCTAGGCACATGAGGAATACCGCCAGGCACCGCAGACAGGAGGTGGGCCAACGCAAGTTGTAAACATGATCATCGTCCGTTACCTAAGAATTGAGTAGTGCATAATACCTGTGGCCCTGTGAGACCGTGATAGCTCTATGTTGTTGTCTTTTTTCTTTGTCTAGAGCAAGGGCGTAGGAACCGGGGGGGACGGAGGGGACGTGTCCCCTCCAATATTGGAGACAGGCGCATTTGTCCCACCTAAAAATTATACCGGGGGGAGAAAAATATTTTATTTTGAAAGTGCAACACAGCGTCTTGTCACGCTTCTTATTCTAAAAAACTGGATGATTGAGCAATTAAAGAATTGATTTGATATTTATCGGTTCATTACTGCCATTCAAAATGTGTTTTCCTTTACATTTACAAATGTATCTTTTTAGCAGAATAAAATATATTTGTGAATTTTTTCAGTGTAGTTAATTTATGACATATTTCTGTTCAAACCATTAACGGATCTGTCAGGTTTCCGATATGTGTCCCCCCCAATGTTAAACTCATTCCTATGCCCCTGGTCTAGAGTAATCAAGAGGAAGAAAACTCACCGGAGTATGAGAATGAGAGCCCTGTTGGACTCTTCGGCGGAAGTCCAAGTGTGCACGTTCCGGTTGGAAGAAAAGAGCAGCGGCAAACACTTTCTGCCCCAAGCCACGGCGTCCGACGGTCAGCGCCTGCATCACCATTTCCATATGAGCGCGCCGATGTGGCTGATTCCGGACAGACATGTCACTACCAAAGCCTGAACCTCAACCTGAATGAGGAGTGTATATCACACATTGCTTTAAAGAAAAAAAGAGTTACAATTCCCTCTTTATTTATTGTAAAATCTGCATGTCATGAACGATGTAGGCCTATGGGATGGAAGGCATATTCTTTTTTCTGGACACTTTTCTGACTAATACACAGATGTTACATTTTTGGAAGTGTGAACAAAATTGTACATCGCAACAGCCTGCCTTACGTGTATGACTAGCCCTAATCACTTGTAGAATAAAGCACCCATAACCTTTTTCATGAGTTTGTCTTTATTAATTACATGTACAGTACACATATATATATATATATAGAGTGCTTATTTACTGGTTGGCAAGCTGTCAGATTCTGGCTGAGAATGTGAATTGAGCTGCTGATTGTAAGGCCCTGATATATATAAAAAATAAAAATATTACAAATTGTCACGACGAGTAGCGGACAAGGACAGCCTGCCTACGCGGTTCTATCGTACACTTTGGCTTCTGCGGACTCGGAGTCTTCGATGTGTTCCACCACGCATGCGCACTTGAAAAATTGCTCACTGAATGAAGAGGCTTCACTGGGTTTTTCATAAAAATGAAACGCCAACAGCACTTTGATTTAATGAATTGTTTTTGAGAGGGGATGAAAAGAAAGAAAGGACATGTGAGTTGGTTGATTATTGGTTGTAAAACAGCATGATTTTTCTATTAACCTATGTAACTTGAAAACGAGTCCACCTTAAACCACAGCAAGTATTCGTCAACAATGTATGGAACGCTGAGTCGCTCTCGCTGCTTGTTTACTTTAACGTTAGACTGTGTATATGTGCGTGTGTGTGCGCCCAGTCAATCAGCACCCGCCATGGTGTGTGTGTGTGTGTGTGTGTGTGTGTGTGTGGTGTGTTGTGTGACGTGTTGGTTGGGTGCTTTTTTAGGTGCTCACTACTTCCCTCTCTCCAGCATAAGGCCTTTCTACACTGCCAAGCCGGTTCGGTCTAAGCTTGGCACGCCCGGCGATTTCACCGTCTTATCTCAAGTTTCCTGTGTAAAACCGAGGGGTAAAATCCCCGTTCGTCATGGCGAGGGCTTTCTTAGTTCACTGGAGAAGGCGGGGCTGCGCACGGAGTCTAGACCTCTGTAGAATAATTTGCATATTCCCGAATGTCTTTATTTTTTTATGAATGAAGACACCCGCATGCAAGAATGAGTTCACATCTATAGGCTACAAACGCGATTATTTACAAGTGCAAAAACACCAACATATTCTTTATTTTGCTGACCACTTGTTTTTTATCCAGACAAAAGCCTCATAAGGAGAGTTCCTCTGCGTCTCTCTCGTAGATCGCACCATCTTTCAACATCTTTGTTTAATACGACTGCATCACCTTCTCTCACATGATCAGCAGCTCGCGGATTTCACTTTCTCTCCAGTTGGAACTGCTCATGATGATATCGCTGCGTTGTCTCTGTGTAAACAGTGCAGCAACATCTCTGCCCCCCCCCCCTCCGTAGCGAAAAGGACGTGCATAAGACGGCATATACACTGCCAAATATGCCGACAGGAAAGGAGGAGCGGCTTTACGCACTGCCTTTGCATTATGAGAACCTTTCTACGGACACTTTTACCTGGCAGACTCCGCTGGAGAACCAGGCTGACAACTGCACAACTTTTTCACTTTATCTTCATACTTAGGGTTAAGACTAAGTTATTGGGGGACGAGATCAGCAAATAAAGTTATTCAAATACCAACGGGATGTCCCCCGCTTGGCTACATTATGAAATAACTTATTTTTCTTTTTTAATGCAATAATCAAACAAACACAACACACAACAAACAATTGCGTTTTCTGTTTATAACGTGATCAGGCATGACATTTACGTGATTAGGGCATACACTTGTTTAGATGTACGTCTTTTAAGAGTCATCTAGTGCTTGGTAGGCATATGACTAAGCCAGCTGACGGGCCTGCCACAGTTCTAGATGCACTTTCATTAATCAATTTCTTAAACTAGCCTTTAATAATGTTCTGGCCCGCAACCTACTGGCTGGAAAAGAAATGGAGGCTAAACTTAGTTGGCGACCCCTGCTCTAGAGCAGTGATTCTTAAACTAGGGGTCGCGACCCCAAATGGGGTCTCCAAAAACTTCCGTGGGGTCGCCAATTATTTTCTGTATTCAGTCTGAAATTATTATTATGCCAGGTGATACAAAGGAAAATGACATTGGGGAAAAAATCTGCCTTTTTCTTATTTACACGCAGTTAAGAGAAGAGAGAAAATATGTTTTCGTCTTTCAACAAGATCTGGTTCAGCCTATGGGCTACTCCGCTGATAGAAACAATGTAACTATCTGCTCCCACTATATGCAAACTCAACTTGTTCCCGCTATTTCAAGTAAAACAAAATAAAAAGACATAGGTAGCCTACTAGCCAAAATGGAGATGTGGCTGCTTAAAAAATCGAACAAAAGCTCGGAAGTGCCAGCTACCAGTGGGTCTACTCCTCCGCGATCCTCAGATGGAACAAGTCTACAGGCTGGTGAGAATGAAAAGGAACAAACGAGGCGTCGGCATTATCAGAAAGAATTTCTGAAATATGGATTCACTTGCCAAGTAAAAGATGCCGAAAGCCTCAGCCTCCCTGCAGCAATTGCGATGACCACCGCAATGCACGGTGAAAAGATTGCAAGTGCGCTCAAGCAAATCCCCCTCTCCAATGATAGTGTCCAAGCGCATTATGTGTGTGTGTGTGTGTGTGTGTGTGGGTGTGTGTGCTTGTGTGTGCGCGCACGCCACGCACATAGCGTTCTGATCCGATAGCGGCAGCCTACACTTGCTTAATCGTGATTGTTTGGTTTTCTCGGTTCTTGTTCATATGGAACAAATAAAACTAATTACTTTGCTTACTATTTTTTGCTTGATTTAGTTGTTAACGTTTGAGGGGGTATTTTGAGTAAGGACTTAGAATGGGTTTGGGGAAGGTGGGGTCGTCAGACCTCGCCATACTTTTTTGTGGGGTCGCCAGACAAAAAGTTTAAGAACCTCTGCTCTAGAGTATCTCTCTCCCCTCGTCTGGGTCCTGCTCTGTATAGATATGGAGTAGGTGTGGCCTATATGACGTAGTACGTGCTCTGATTGGCTATGGTTTTGAGAGCCCGCCTCCGGCCTCCTCATATGTGTGATGATGCTGCTGTATTGTGGCCATGAGCAGTTATTACAACTGATATGTTTGGTCCTGCTTCCCTTGTGGCTATGTGCAGTTATTACAGCCTATATGTTTGGTGCTGCTCCCTTGTGGCTATGTGCAGATATTGCAGCTTATGTGCTTATTTGTGTCACATTTAGCATACTTATAGGGCGGAAATTGGTAATTTGAGAATGATCCTTACTGGGCTTAGGTAACAGCGAGCGAGTTGCTTGGCACATAGTCGTGGCATTGAGTGGTTAATTAATATATATTGTTGAAAAGTAAAGTAAGAAATGGAGATAAGTTATGTTTGAGGCATTTATAAACCTCTATGGTAAAGCCGTCATTGCCTAGTGCTTTCCCAGATGGGAAAGCTTTCAATGCTGAGAATATTTCCCTTTCTGTAACAGGAGCCTCTAAACTTTCTCTCTCCTCTTCTTTTAAAATCGGAAGGGAGATATCGTGAAAAAAGGATTCCATCTCTTTCTCGTCTATGGAACCTTCTTTCTGATAAAGTTTTGAACAATATTCTCTGAAAGCTGTATTGATTAGTGTTTGTTCATAAATGACCTCACCAGTGCTTTTACATATATGTGAAATTGAATGCCGATTTTGCAATTGTTTTAACCTTAAGGCTATCATTTTGCCTGCTTTGTCACCACTTTCAAAGTATTTACGACTAGTAAATAAGTCTAAACAATGCAAATGCTGTCTCCTCATGTATGATTGATTGTAATTCTGCCTTTACAGATCATCATTTTATTTTTAAATCTTATATTCTTAGGATCCCGCATATGCTGTGATTCTAAAGTCTTTAAAATTAAACTGTTTTCCTTCATAACCATTCTTTTCTTTTTGGCTGTGGCGTAGCTAATAATCCATCCTCTACAGGTAGCCTTAAATGCTTCCCATACTATTTGTATTGAGGGCACTGAAGTTAGATTGATCTGAATAAACTGTTTTGTTTTCTCTTTTAACATGGACACAATCTCTTCATCCTTGAGTAAAGAGTTGTTAAATCTCCACTGTTTTTTGCTGTCAATCACATTCTCTACTTTATTCTGAGATAAAAGTAACTAATGAATCCTTGAGTATGAGTTATGAGCATGAGAATAGAATGCATATTCCCTCACACAAGGGTTCACGCGCCATGTCAGACATTGCCAAAGATTATTTTAATTCTTTAAATGCTACCGAGAGCATAGGCGTAATTTACGGGGGGGTTAGAGGGGTTATAACCCCCTCAATAATCAGATCCAGCTAATATAACCCCCTCAATATCATCACACATAATTCAGATGAACAAAAAAATTAAATATTCTGAATTAATACCTTGTTTGTTTTCTTTATTAATTTAATTTGTCAGCAAGATAGTATCATGTTTTGATAATCTATAATGTACCCCCCCCCCCCAGCCCACCGACTACTTGGTATTACCCGAACTATTTCGCAAGGTCGCTGGGGTGAATAGTAAGAGAAGACTAATGCTAACTATGAATGGATATGAAAAGGACACTGAAAGGCAGCCAGGGCCAGACAACAATTTTTAATTGTTGGTCGTCAACGGAGCCAAAAGCCAAAAGGAGTAAAAATCCTGACGATAAGGAGGTAAATATCCGTATTGTTAAGTTAGGTGTTATCATCCACTCTATATTTTTTCACTACCTGGATAGTTTACGCCTCCATTTAAAGTGGAGAGGGACCTTCACTTTCCCCATAAACCCTCAAAATAAAGAGGTATCAGTGGAGAAACAAAATAATTTTCGATTGAGAGCATAATTTCACATTCAAACAGTATCGTTGGTGTGCTATGTGCAGTAAAACCAGACGATCTGAATAATTCCTGATTCATGCCAGATATTTATTTCCCGCTTTGTAAGAGCTAGCTAGCTAACTATGTGAACTTTATATGATTAGCATAGGCTACGTTGTAATGGCATCGATAGACGTCCTCAAACTAAGATTCTAGAACCCACTGCCTCAAACGTACTCGGTTACGGGTGGGTAAAATGCAATGTGAGTACAGAGACCAAATTGCTGTTTGCTCCCATACAGTCACACATACAGTTTTTTGGGGGAATGCATTAATTTACTTAGAGATGTCATCCATTGACAGCTAGCTCCTGTGGGCTAGTTCAGAGGTTACACCACTCCTTTTGAGCGTGCACTCCTGTACTGTACACACACATACACACACACACAACGGTTAATGACGGTGCATGTGAGTAGGCTTGCTCGTAGGAAACATTGAAACAGCATTATTGTTATTATTATTATTAATAATAATAATAATAATAATAATAATGGTATTATTATTATTATTATTTTATACAAAAATGTGTAGCAGTCTAAATGTGCTAGTAAGTGGGCAAAAGGAGTTTAAAATGCTTTACAACTTTTTGGTGAGGGAACACATATTCTCCAAAACTGATATCGATACCACCTCTCAACCCATTTAATATTTTTTTATATATCAGGAGAAGAGGGAAAGAGAGGGAAATGGCCAAGGAGGCGACAGAGGGTCAGGTGACCAGAAAGAGAGAGAAGAAGAAGACAGAGGAGGCAACAGAGCAATTGAAGGAGAGCGAGGAGGCGACAGAGGGTCAGGTGACCAGAGAGAGAGAGAAGAAGGAGACAGAGGAGGTGACAGAGCAATTGAAAGAGAGCGAGGAGGCGACAGAGGGTCAGGTGACCAGAGAGAGAGAGAAGAAGGAGACAGAGGAGGTGACAGAGCAATTGAAGGAGAGCGAGGAGGAGACAGAGGGTCAGGTGACCAGAGAGAGAGAGAAGAAGAAGGAGACAGAGGAGGCGACAAAGGGTCAGATGGCCAAAGTGAGGGAGAGAGAGCACAGAGACAGGCAGCGCAGGAGGCACAGATGACCAGGTAAGAGACCTCAAACAAAATTGTGCATGCCATACACTGTCAGAACACTGAACTGCATACTACTCTGTAGTATTCCATAAGAGTTTAAGGACTGAAACCACTTGATTCTCTACTATAGCACTTGGGGGGTTGTCAAACTCTAGGCATTGTTATAATAATAATATGAATAATAATTAATTTAATTTGTAACATACTCTTAATTCTGAGGAATCCCAGAATCCCAGTTACGGGTTTTAAGTGTAAATAAAACTGTAGATGCCCTTTCAAAAAGTGCTGACTTATCTTGACATTGCTCATTGTGCCTAGTATTTAGTTTTGAATGAGAGATCTTGTGTAAAGTAAGTAATTTGGTTGCTGTGGTTTCCCCACACAGGGTCACATGATGAGGGCAGCAGTCAGGCAAATGAGCAGGTGAGAACACAAGGGAACATAATTTAGCTGTGAAGAGCATTATTGATCAATACATTCATTTAATAGGATTGTTATTTCAGAGAGTGACAAGTTTTCATGTCATATGTTACAGGATATTGAGCCCCAGGGATTTGATGTTTCAGACATCCTCACCTGCACAAAGCCTGCACAACCTGACCCTAAGCTTATAGTAGTGCAGAAGCGAGATAACTGTGTGTTGTCTTTTCAAGAGAAATGGTTCAAAACTTTTCCTTGGTTACATTACAGTGCCACTTTACAAGGAGTCATATGTTTTCACTGTGCCAAGGTTTTTTTGAATCAGCCAACATATGCAAGCAAGTGTGACCCTGCCTTTGTGAGTGTAGGCTTTAGAAATTGGAAAAAAGCTATCCAGAAGTTCTCACAACATGCAAAAAGTCAGTTGCATATCCATGCCGTGAACATCTATGCACAAAAAGGTAACACTATAGCTTCACAGCTTTCTTCAGCTGTTGCCAGACAACAGGAGGAAGCAAGGTATGGATTGATGAAGATTGTAGGCTCAATCAAATACTTAGCTAGGCAAGGTTTACCGCTACGAGGTCATGTGGAAGAGAAGGGTAATCTATCCCAACATCTGAAAGAAAAGGCAGAGGATGTCCCTGCTTTTCAGAAGTGGTTAGAGACACGCAAGCAGGATTACACAAGTCCTCTCATTCAAAACGAGGTACTAGGCATAATGAGCAAAGACATTATAAGAGGAATAGCTGACACTATTAGATGCCTCCCAGTCACACAGTTTGCCTTGATTGTTGATGGGACACAAGACATATCAGGTCAAGAACAAGAATCTGTATGTCTTCGTTATGTGGATCATGACTTAAATCCTCATGAGGAATTCATTGGGATGTATTCAGTGCATGAGACCACAGGAGAATCTCTTGCAAATGTAGTATTAGATGTTATCTGCAGGCTAAATTTGCCATTGTCAGCTCTGCGTGGGCAGACATATGATGGCGCAGCAAATATGTCTGGCGAATATTCTGGAACACAGGCTCACATTAGGAAGAAACAACCACTTGCTTTGTATGTGCACTGTGGAGCACACTGTGTTAATTTGATAGCACAGAAGGCATGCACAGCTTCTATAGTTGTGCGAGATGCCCTTGACTGGGTTCATCAATTAGGAGTTTTGTGTGGACAGTCTGGCAAATTCAAACATATGTTTCATACGATAGCGATATCTGACCACGGAACCTCAAGTGCCCTGAAACCACTTTGTGCTACTAGGTGGACCGTCAGACACGGTGCCATCCATTCTGTTTTAACACAGTATGACTCAATCCTCACTGCCTTAGAGGAAATGGCAGGGACTAACTCTCCCACTGCAACCACTGCAAATGGTCTATTTCAGCAGTTTATGAGAGGCAGCACTGTAGTTGGTCTTGTGATGGCACAAGCAGTTATTGGAGAGCTAGAGTGTCTCAACAGGTCTCTTCAGAGAAGGACAGAGACTGTTTCTGGTATGCGGGCTGCTGTTTGTAAGGTTCAGTCTACTCTCAATGGCAAGAGGAGTGATGAGGCCTTCCAACACCTTTTTGAGAGGGCATCTACAGTTGTGAATTCTGTAGACTTAGAACCCATAACAATGCCAAGAGTTCGACAACCACCCAAGTGCTATGGAGAATCAAGTGGATTCAGTCCTAAAACTCCTATAGAATATTACAGAGTTGAGTTTTATAAGGTACTTGACACCATTCACACACAGTTCACTGAACGTTTCCAGCAGGGTGGTCTTCTTACCCTCCAAAAGCTGGAGAACACCTTGCTTTCTGGAAATATTGATCCGGTGGTTCATGACTACCCAGAAATTAATGCCCAGCTGCTGGAAATCCAGCTACCGATGTTCAAACACAATTACATGTACCGTTCCTGTGGAGAGGCTACACACATTATCAGAGAGTTGCCAGCAGAGGTGCGAGGATTATTTACCGAAGTCAAAACTCTGATGAGATTACTCCTTGTGGTACCAGTCTCGTCCTCTGAGGCAGAGAGGAGCTTTAGTGCTCTTCGACGATTAAAAACTTGGTTACGCACAAGTATGTCACAGCAGAGGCTGAACCATGTTGCAGTGTGCAACATCCATCAGGACAAATTGGACCTCTTAACTAAGAAGTCAATTTGTGCACAGTTCATTTCTTTTACACCAAGACGCAAACAGGTGTTTGGTGCTTTTATGTGAAATGCTTTTATACTTCTTTTGTATTTACCTGCTTTTGTTTAGATGTTGATAGTTTGAGCTGGTGATGCCCGACAATATGTTTATTGAATTGTGCATTTGTATTGAATTGTGTGAATTTGCTGGATGTAGGTGTCAATAATACAGTGATGCAATTGATTAATCTTTAAGTTCTTGCGTGTTTTTTTCATAAGATAGACACACACAAAATCAATTAAGTGGAAGCTGCCACTGCTGACTAATGCTTAAACACTGAATTTTACTACTGTGTCATTATGGCATAAATAGTCAAAAAGAAGCCAAAATCAGTAAAGGTATCGCAATGTATTTCTAATACAGGAACGGCAAATTGGCATGTTACCTTTTACACAAGAAGATGATTGATTAAATAAATATGCCGCGAGTTTAACCCCCCCAAAGGTAGACCCAAAGTTACGCCCTTGACCGAGAGAGACCTATCAGATGGGAGTGGGGGGCTAGATCTATCTACTGCAGGATCGCTAATCAGGTTAAAGTCTCCCCCAATAAAAATTGGATCAGCAGAAAATATTAATAAAATCGAATTTAGTCTAGAAAGAAATTTGGCCTGCCCGATATTAGGAGCACAAACATTCACCAAAGTGCACTTTATGTTTAGTAAGAAACACGATATAATAATATGTCTACCATATTTTTCCGTTATTTCTTGGGTTAACTTAAAAGATAAGTTTAGCCCTTTTACCCCTATAATAAAGAGGGCAGGGCCTAGGTTCTTCAATCAATCTTAAATTATTTGTTTTGATTTCCTATATTATGCTAACCATATAACACCAGCACCCTTATTAAATATTAACCACTAAACACACACAATATCCACACTACACGTATTTAGTAAGCCAACCAACAAAAGGGTAAGTAGTTAAAACGTTTACTTATTTGAGAACAATATAAGTGCATGTCACAGCTCCCATATCGGACATCTTATTACCATAAAGGCTACAAGTAATTAACATTACTAACTAAGCCGGCACATAAAATAACAAAATAAAACAATCCTTTACAAAAGAAAACCCCGCTGCAGGCCTGTTGATGAATAGTCCTCTTCGCTCCTACAAGCCAAGAGAACTCGGTCGGCTACTCACACGTCCAGGTAAAACGCGATGGGCGTCCTTGAAGGTCCGTGGAAGTCCGTGAGAGTACTGAGGAAGTTCGTGGAAGTCCGTGAAAGTCCTGAGGAAGTCCGTGGAAGTCCTGAGGAAGTCCGAGGAAAGGACACAGGCGTTCCTCACTGCTTGTCGCGTGATTTCCTTCGCCCGAGCCCTGTCAGCCAACCCGCGTGGTCACACCCGCTATCTCGTGCGGCGGTCCCTCGGAAACCTCGTGGCAGTAGCGTCGCTAGCTGCGTTAGTTCCTCCCCTTTCCCGCCTTCTCCACATTCACCCGGAAACACCTCATTGTGCCCCCTTCTGGTTGGATGGCCATATAACAGTTCAATTAAGCAAAGGATATATACATCATTTACAATACATCAAATAACATTAACAAAGTTAGCAACCATTACACAAACGTCAACAAAACATTATGAAAAATAATAAACTCTTATATAATATTGTTTATTATTTTGAATAACCAGAACCCGAATTTCAACTGGGTTACATCAGCGTTGAGCTATTAAAGTACTTACACCTCTAGAGGCCCCGGTACCCGGTGCTAAAAAATCTGACCGACCCATCTCTGTCTTAACTTAACAGCTTCTGCATTCTTCAAATGTGTCTCCTGTAACATTGCCACATCACTTTCCAGGGATTTCAAATGTGTTATTATTTTATATCTCTTTGTTTTATTGGAAATCCCTTTTATATTCCAACTCAGTAGTTTAATAGTGGTCATAGTATCCTCTTCTACATTGAAAAACTTTACCCATTAATTTGCAGACAGGAGAAGTCAAAAAATAAGAATATAAGAAACAAAAATTTGCACGCACATGCACATGGAGGGGGGATAAGCAACTAACATGCAAAAGACAACATCAAGATTGCCAAAAGGCAGATACACACATAACAAAAAGGAGAACGAATCTAAGTCCATTCCTTGTCCGTGAACTAATATAAAGGCAGAGCTGACCTTGCTGCAGTGATCAGACCCCCACCATTCAATGAATTGTAATGATGATAATGATAATCGCTCTAAATAAAAATACAAGAAGGGTGCGTCTCTGGCTTCATTACGCACGGAAATTCTCATGACCTTCGCTCATGGTCTAACCAGAGCAATTAAATCGCTTTAGAAAAGACAGAAAGACTATGGTATTAACAGAATGGCTGTTGAAAGGTATTCAAAGGTGAGCCTACATTTTGCTGATGTAATCATACCTCATCTCACAGCGGACGTTAACGAAAAATAGTAGGAAGCCTGCTCCTCAGGTCATTGGCTGCGTCTGTGGGGTTATCGTAGATGTGCTTATTCCCTTTGATGGTAACAATCAGCCTTGCAGGATACAACAGGCCATATCGTAGGTCCGTTCCCTGCAATTTCTTCTTGATGTCAGCAAAAAAGGGCTCGCTGCTTCTTGATGTCCACAGGTAGATCCTGCAATGCGTGGAGGCGTCTTCCTCTCAAGCTCATCTCTTTCAGAATAGTCTGTCTGTCATTCCACCTAAGCACCCGCATTAGGTAAGGGCGAGGAGGTTCGGATGGTCCCGGGTGGGGACGGAGACTCCGATGATGTCTTTCAACTGCTGGGACCCTGTCATCCACTTTTAATTCCATAATATATCTCAGAATGTCCTTGACCACCTTGTCTGGATCGCCAGCTTCCGCCACCTCCTCGAGGCCAACCAACACTATGTCGTTTCATTTACTGTGAGCTTCGAATGTGGTTAAATGTTTTTCAATGAATCCATTTCTTTCGTCATGTCGTTTAAAGCTGTGCTCTCTCATCTGATCCTCTATAGCGCTGATGCGCTTCTCCGCGTTAATTACTCTGCTTAAGGTGGCCTGTGTTTCTTTTTTCAGCCTTTTGATCGATTCGTTCAGTTCATCAAAACATTGTTTAAACGATTCTTTAATAACAGTGACCTCCGTGATCAGGTGGACAGCCCAGTCTGGTCTTTGTCTGCCATGCAGTGGCGGCTGGTGGAATTTGTTTTAGTTGAGGCTGAACGTTTGCATTCCAAACCCCTGTAGGGGGTCTGGGGGCATTTTCACCCAGAATATTTTTTTTGTGATTTTCAAAAACAAACGCAGCATTCTGACAAAATAATAAAGGCAAAATAGAACATTTACTTACAAAGACGAATGGGGCCAGGGAACTAAGTTTGTGTGTGTGTGTGTGAGAGAGAGAGAGAGAGAGAGAGAGAGAGAGAGAGAGAGAGAGAGAGAGAGAGAGAGAGAGCAACCCAGTCTCACCGATATGCGTACAGATCGCACGGTTTTACACTTTCAAAATGCTTGCAGTCCATACACCAAATGACAATTTTGCGTGCATATGATACTCAAAACCCAGCATTAACTTCTGTGGAGGGCAGATGTGTCCACCAGAGAGAAAGAGAGAGAGAGATAATGGGTGAGTGTGTTACGGCCAATCCATTGTGTTGGTAACTTAACTCATAAATATATCTACAGTCTGCATTAGTATGCATTTAGACAAATACAATGAAATTCATGTTAATGTGCAATCTTTTGCTTTTGGTTGTTCAAGACACACTTAAGGCATGATACCAACATAGGTTTGCAGAGGACTAAATACAGTACAATATGCACACTGAAGGCCTGATGCCACCATAGGTTTGCAGAGGAATATATACAGTATGTACACTGAATAGGTTTGCAGAGGACTATATACAGCAGGGGTCGGAACCCTAGGCACGCATAATCATTGGCACACTTGAAAAAAAACAAAAAACTTTTATTTTTCATTATTATTATTCAAAGAATTCACAGCACAATGCGGCAGCATAATCATTACTACCGATTTTTTTTTGCCCTTTATTCTGTTTTGGGCATTTCCTACCAGTGCAAATATGTTTAAATTAGTTACAGAAAGCAGTGTTCTGAAATGGGATCAATTAATAGTTTTTAAACCTATGTTGTGAGTAATATGAGAAAAAAATATTTAAAATATTGTTGCAAGTGGCCTGTATGCATCGCCTTCACATGGTATTGCAAAGCTGTATGTCTTAAAGATATTGATGTGGATGGTTCCAACATTCTTATATATTCTCGTTTTTTACATTTCTCACAGTGCAAATATGTTTTTGAATGAGTTTCTGAGAATGGTGTTTTAAGATGGGACATATGTAATTAATATTTGTAATCCCATGTTGCAAATATAACAACCAGTGTCCACCTCACGGGAATGAGGGGGTTGGGGGGGAGGTTGTGAGGTGAGAGAGACTAGTTAGAGAACTCTTGGAAAACTCTTACTTGTATAGGAACTTTGCTCGTCTGTCTTTCTGAGTGGCAAATTTCTCAATAACCCTTTTATTGAAATCTGGAATGTCCCTCGTGAGCTTTTTCTCTATAGAGAGCATAGCCAGAGCATTGAGGCGATCTTGTGCCATGGTGATCCTAAGGAAAGTCTTTATCCTCTTTAAGGTGGAGAAGCATCTCTCTGATACTGCTGTTGACATAGGTGTGGTAATGAGGATCTTGAGAAGACTTACAGTTTCGCTGAATGTGTCTTGCAGGTTATTTCCCATTAGAACCTGAAATAGAGCCAGTGCTCCATTTCAGGTTCTAAAAAAATTCAGGCTTGTTGTGCTGAGCGAACTGTAGCCCTAGGGAGCACCTACTTTACCAAAATAATAACGTTGAACATGAAAGTGAATGAAGATATAATTATGGAGGATTCTAAAGATGTTTTAAAGTAAATGCATTATTCGAATGCAATTAACATAGATTATTTCTCAAAATTAGAAAGATTATCAAAAAAAATATATATGAAAACATTAAAATAAATAAAAAAATAAATAAAACAGGGAGGCAGGTCGGCGGCAGGTCGGCGGGCAGCGCCCTCTATAGGCGAGCCACCACTGCTGCCATGATTTGTTGGGTAGCTCGCCAACTGGTATCAAGCTGCTTTACAGTTTGCCTAGTCTCTTTGCGATTTCCAACACCTGACATTAACGCGTCCTTATCTTAGGCACCTTTTCCGTAACTTTGAAGTGTGTTTACAAATATTTAGAGCAAAAATAAATGTGTTAAGGTCTATCACTTGCAGAGGACGTTACCGTGCCATGCCTCGTAGTCACGTGACCCTTAGTATTCAAAAGTCATTTTTACTTTTGAATACTAATAGGATGCATTGAATAATTTAAGTGATATATAGGCCTATACATACAAATCATAAGTCAAAATGGGCTACATTTGGCTGAATTATAAATAGGTACAAGTGTTAATATGAAAAGCTGTTTGGGAGCCGAAAGAGCCGGCTCTTGTTGGTGAGCTGATCCAAATGATCCGGCTCCCTAAACGAGACAAAATTCCCATCACTACCTCAAACTGGGTTGCTTTGCCCACACATTAAACTTGGCTGTGCAAAAGGGGAAGTGTGGTCATCGTGTGGACTAAACGATATTCATTGGCGAAGATAGTGCTGAAAGAAAAGCAGCACCTCCTCAAACTTCCTCAGCACACCATGATAATGGATGTAAAAAACAGGTGGAACTTCCTGTTTCTGATGGTTGAGAGGTTCCTTGAGCAGTATCTGGCTCTCCAAGCTGCATGTTGGATCCACGCATAAGAAAGCCCATGGAGATGGACCGACTGGATAGGATCACAGATAAGGACTTTACCAAAGCAGAGGAGTATGGCGACACATTAGTGCCATAAAGTGCCAATGCGATAAAACATGTATTCGGGCTTAATGTATTATTTCACACGCGTAGATATTAACTGCTAGCACGCAAATTATCTCTGTGCGGGTGCGCAATCAGAGTGCTACTCCCCGAGTGAGGAAAACAGCTACTCGAGAGCATTACCTCGTTGCAAGCGAGAGGTAATGCTATTTATGTAAATTATTCCTCCTGTATTCTGGCTCGTACAAATAGCCCTGAATGTCAAAATCCAACAATAGATTTTCAAAATCCACTTCGGCTGTTTCACGTTACAAATGCCATGGTCGGTGGTTTGTGTCGGTCTAGTTCTCTATCTAAGCGGTGAAGAAACATGGCGGACATTGTGTTTACATCTCGTACGCGAGCTCCCGCCCCCCTCAGTCCTTATTGGTGGGCTCACAAATTTGCGGAACGAGTGGTTTGTAGTCCTCGGCCCTTCTAGCAGGCAAGCAAATTTCTACTGACATGACATCAAATGCGTCATATGACGTCAGGTCAGGAGAAATGTAAGGAGGACAGCTGGGCCAAGGGAAGACTGGGTTAGACTGATGGAAGAAAAACCTTTTTTTTTTTTATATTGATAGAACGGTTCTGTATCTGTGAAGTATTCCTTTAAGTGGAAGGTTTGGACCGACCTATCTGGACGATACCAGGAGTAAATAATATAACAGTTCCTCGAAGAGGTGACAGCGATGGACCCAAGGTTTAAAGCCAAAAGTGTCAGGCAAAATTTGTCCAACAGCAGCATTCAGCAGAGAGTCTCCAGCTCTACAGAAATCCAGCTCCACAGAAGCATGTCTATGAATCCTATGATAGAGGACCCAGTTCTCTGGGGGTGGACAAAAATAGACACCCTGCCCCTGCTTGCTGATCTCTCTCACTGATACCTTAGTCTTCAAGCATCTTCCACCCTGTTACAGGGTGACCAAGATACATTTATCAGCAGATTTGGACAACCCAACATAAAGACCCTGACGACAGGGTTTGCGGGGAAGAGCAATGTTTTAACTGGTTTAAACAGTGATCTTACGGTTTCACGCAAGTGAAACAGGTTACAGCAAAAACCCTGTCAGCAGAAAAAGCCAAGGTGGTTACCAATTGACATTAAAGGAAAAATTGAAAGGAAAAACCTCACGCTTACTGGCTGGGTGGTTTAATACGGCTTACCTTACTCCAGTGCCCGATGCACAAGGAGCGGACAAATTAAACAGTGAGACTTCCGGGAAGTCCTGAGATGACCCAGACTGAAGAGCAATGTAAGGCAATATCATCCCACTGCAGACACAAATTGGCGTTCTCAGGTGGTGGGGGTTCTCGTTTACGCAGACTGGAACACCCCCTTCTTCTTCTTCATCGCCTTTCTTGCTGAACTGTATTAAAATGACAAAGTATAGTACTTAAACTCCTTAATCCGTACTCCGACTCCGTAACTACGGAGACCCCTCGAGCATTCAAAGTTCTCCATTGGGATGTCGGGTACGCAAGGCAATTCGCCGCCCGATCAATCTTATATGTTGACTACAACTTATATGTTTCATTGGTCTTTAAAAAGTAAACAATGTACAAAGTAAATAAGGTGCAAAGTCAAACCGGAGAAGTGATTCCGGAAAGGATTTTGTTAGAGGACCAATCAAAGCGTTTGCCGTCTCCGTTGTTTCGATGGATAGTTAAAAAATATTGGACGCGCAGATAAGCTAACGAGAGGGTCTCCGTCAGGCTTTCTGTCAAGGTAATAACTTGTAATAACATGCTTTGTAATTATGGTTATTAAGTACATAACACTCAACTATTCCTTTTTAATAATGTTGAAAACTAGTTGGACCACTGTGTTGTAATGGCACTAGTTTATGTGCAGCGCGGAGCGCGCAGGAATACATTTATGTTATATGTATGTGTGTGGGGAATGGGGGGGTAGTGCAGAAAGTAACGGCGAGTGGAATGTGCACTCGCTTGATGCTCTCACATGTTAATAATAACAAGTTAATAAACCTTTGGAATTAACATCTGATTCAAGCTCGGTCATTTTACATGGTGTCAGAAGTCAAACTGGAAGATGGCGAAGTTTCCACCTCCCGAAAACTTTGAATTCTCTCGACCTCAACAGTGGCCGGAATGGCGGCAACGTTTCCAACGCTACAGGATTGCAACGAAACTTCATAAAGAAGCGGGAGAGGTGCAGGTCTGTACACTGCTCTATTCGTTGGGAAAGGAAGCTGAACAAGTTTTCAAGACATTCCAATTTGATCAGAGGGACGACGAGAACAAATATGAGACGGTGCTGGACAAGCTGGACACTTATTTTGTGCCTAGAGTGAATGTCATTCACCAGCGAGCCCGCTTTCATCAGCGAGTATAGAAACATGGCGAGAGCGCGGAGGAGTACATTAGAAGCCTGCATGAGATGGCAGACACATGCTCCTTTGCCGATGTTAAGAATGAAAATGTCCGCGACAGGTTAGTGGTGGGCATTCTTGATAAAGCACTTTCTGAAAAGTTACAGTTAACACCTGACTTAACTCTTGACAAAGCGGTCGAGTTAGTAAGAGAGTCGGAGCAAGTGAAAGGACACGTTAGTGAGCAAGGCGCGTGTGCTAGCGGAAGCACGCAGCTCAGTGAAGTTGCAAAAAGAGGGCAACGTAGCACTACAGCTAAACCGGAGCGCCGCCATGTTCAGCGCAAGGGGAACAATGCGAAACCAGCGCCGGATAGGCGCGGAAATGGATGTTACAGATGCGGGAAACATCATGCTAAAGGCGACAGCAGCCCAGCAAGGAACGCGGAATGCCACACCTGCAAGAAGATGGGACACTATGCTTCCGTGTGCCGTTCGTTCATTGTCAACGAGGTCAGTGCACGTGCATACAGCAACGGTCAGAGCCATACACCATTCCTTGGCGCAATCTCGCAGGTAACTGACACGAATGATGCATGGATTGTAAAGTTGCCAATTCACGGAATACTGGTGAATTTTAAGATTGATACTGGGGCAGATACAAGTGTTATATCTGAAAAGACTTTTAGCTTAATGAAAAACAAGCCAAAGCTCAAGAAAATTGATACTGCACTTGATAGCCCAGGGGGCAGACTGAACTGTCTAGGCTATTTCATAGCCAACACGATGAGAAAGCAGAAACCGTTCAGGTTCAAGGTGCATGTGATAAGAGGGGATGGCAGTCACCTTCTAGGGAGAAATGTAGCGGTGGCGATGGGCCTAGTTAAACGCATTGCTGAATTGAAAGAGCAAAATACCCCTTATCCGTCTTCTGATGTAGGACTTCTGAAGGTAAAGCCGGTAAAGATAACATTGAAAGAAGATGCAGTGCCTTACAGTGTTTCAACGGCAAGACGTGTGTCTGTGCCTATGCTCTCTAAAGTTAAGGAGGAACTAGATCGCATGGTAGCCAGTGGTGTCATCACCGAAATTAAAGAACCAACAGAGTGGTGTGCACCTATAGTGGCCGTGCCAAAGAAAAACAAAGAACAGATCCGGATATGCGTGGATTTAAAGAACTTGAACAGAGCAGTGAAGAGGGAGAAATATATACTGCCCACAATTGATGACATTTTGCCTAAGCTGGCTCATGCTAAAGTCTTCTTACTGTTGGATGCTGCTAGTGGTTTCTGGCAGATACCACTGGATCCCGAGAGTGCAGAGTTAACTACGTTTATTACCCCATTTGGAAGGTTTTTCTTTAATAGACTTCCTTTCGGAATAACAAGCGCACCCGAGATCTATCAGCGAGAAATGGCTGAGATTTTGAAGGACCTAGAGGGTGTGGCTACATACATAGATGACATCCTAATCTATGCAGAGACCACCGAGCTTCATGAGGAGAGGCTCCAGAACACCCTCGACACGTTGAAAAGAGCCGGATTAAAGCTGAACAACGACAAGTGCCTGCTCCGTCAGCGACGGCTCAACTACCTGGGCCACTGCATCGATGAAGATGGAATCCGACCGGACGAGACCAAAGTCCGAGCCATCACCCAGCTGCAACCACCCAACAACGTGCCCGAGCTCCGGAGAATCTTGGGCATGATTCACTACCTTGGCAGGTACCTCCCAAACCTGTCAGAAGTGACCAAGCCACTAACAGACTTGTTAAAGAAGGAGGTAATGTGGGGTTGGGGTGCTGCACAACAGGAAGCCTTTAAAAGGGTGAAACAGTTAGTCACTGAGGCTCCTGTTTTAGCATTCTTTGATTTAAAGAAAGACACAGTAGTCAGTGCTGATGCAAGCAGTTATGGGCTGGGTGGGGTCTTACTACAGTTACATGATGAACAACTGAAGCCAGTAGCTTACTGCTCAAGGACAATGACTGATGCTGAAAAGCGCTATGCGCAGATTGAAAAAGAATGTCTTGCTGCAGTCTGGTCATGTGAAAAATTCTCTAGGTACTTGTATGGCCTGGACACATTCACATTACAGAGTGACCACAAACCACTCATTCCACTCATTAACAGCAAAGATCTAGACTCAGTCACAATGAGATGTCAGAGACTGCTGCTGCGCATGATGCGCTATAACCCGAAAGCTGAGTTTGTTCCAGGGAAGCAGTTGGTCATTGCAGACACCCTGTCTAGACATCCTCAGCCGGAACTGACGCAGGACATTGCAGAGTTGACCAGTGACCTGGAGGCGTACGAGGAGGCTGTTCGTGAGGCATGGCCTATCTCTCCCAGCAAGCTTGACATGGTCAAACAGCACACGCTACAGGATGATGAGCTACAGTTGGTGCAACGCTACGTACTGGGTGGGTGGCCACAGTATTCAGCCAACGTGCCACTGAAGGTAAAAGCTTACTATACACATCGTGACCATCTGACTCTGTCACAAGGGCTAGTGTTGTACAACAACAGAATTGTGATACCCCAGAACATGAGAACTGAAATACTGGAACGCATACACGATGGCCACCAAGGGATTGTTAAGTGCCGTGAGCGAGCTAAATGTAGTGTGTGGTGGCCTGGTATAAGCAAACATGTACAAGAGACTGTCAGCACTTGCAGCATATGCCAAGACATCAAGCCTACTCAGAGGAAGGAACCTCTGATCTGTACACCACTCCCAGGCCGCCCATGGGAGAAAGTGGCAGCAGACATTTGCCAGTGGAAAAAGGACAACTTTCTAGTAGTGGTTGATTATTTTTCAAGGTACATTGAAATTGCCCACCTAACTAACATGTCAACCACTACAACCATAGCCAGCCTGAAGAACATCTTTGCCAGGTGGGGCTGTCCAAAGGAACTCATAACTGATAATGGGCCCCAATTCTCAGGGACTGTTTTTGCCCAGTTTGCCAAAATGTTTGATTTTAGACACACAACTACAAGCCCTCACTATGCACAGGCGAACGGGGAGGCAGAAAGAGCTGTGCGGACAGCCAAACAGCTCCTCAGGCAAGCTGACCCTGCTTTAGCTTTGTTATCCTACAGAGCGACGCCAATGCAAGCAACAGGAGCTAGCCCTGCACAGCTTATGCTGGGCAGACAGATCCGCTCCACACTGCCTACCTTGGAGGGGAACCTGCAACCTGCATGGCCGGACCTGCAGAAAGTGCGGCAGACTGACAGCCGCGCCAAGCTGTGCTACAGTCAAACCTATAATGCCAGGTACAAGACCAGACCATTACCTGAACTTCAGCCCGGAACCCGTGTTTCAGTAAAGCTGGACAATGAGAGGGGATGGACTAAATGTGCTACAGTGGTGAGGAAGTGTCACACTCCACGGTCGTACATTGTACAGACCGAGCAGGGAGAGCTGCGGAGAAACAGACACCACCTCAGACCCATCTGTGGGGACCCACAGACTACTCAACGAGAACAGGTTCCGTTGGGTCACAATACACACACAAACAAGGACTGCAACACATTGGTGACTTACCTAAGACCTGACATACTTACCCGAGGTGATCAAGGTCCAGTCACTCCCATTCCCACTGTGCTTGTGTTTCCAGAGACTCAGAGAAGCAGTGGAAGAGCAGTGAAACCACCAGACAGATATAGGGAATATGTTTAGATTAACTTCCAATTGTTCACGTTGAATGTACCTGTTGAAGTACTAGAAGGTGAAAGAAAAAAAAAAAAGATAAATGAAAAGAATGTTCTTTTGAAATGAATGCAGAATGTGTTATTGAATAAGTAATGTTAAATTGTAATGTTTACTTTAACTGTTTAAGAATCGTTAATGTTCTGCATGTCTTAACAGACTCAAAGAAAGGGAGATGTGTTGTAATGGCACTAGTTTATGTGCAGCGCGGAGCGCGCAGGAATACATTTATGTTATATGTATGTGTGTGGGGAATGGGGGGGTAGTGCAGAAAGTAACGGCGAGTGGAATGTGCTCTCGCTTGATGCTCTCACATGTTAATAATAACGAGTTAATAAACCTTTGGAATTAACATCTGATTCAAGCTCGGTAATTTTACAGACCACCTAATTCCCCTAACTCAATGTAGTGTGTGGCTTGAACATAAATCCCAAGAAGATTGATACAAACAGTTATAATTGTATTTGTTGGGCGAAAGTTTGTTTTAAGTGTGTACTCTGTAGCCCCCTTATGTGTGTTCACACACACACACAGACACACACACAGACACAGACACACACACACAGTTCCCGGCAAGTTATGTAATTATTGGTTCTGGTGAAAAAGAAATACCCTCTGGATCGAAAGGTGAAAGGCAGTGTAATGTTTGTCATTGAGCAATGGAAACCGTGAAAGAAAGTCTAAAAGAGCATTGACATGTCATTTGTTACATTTTCTCTAAAAGTTTAACCGTAGCCAAGATGATCAACTTCAGTCGCAAGGGTTCTGGTTTGTTGAGTGTTTTTCTTTTTTTTTTTTACATTTTGCATCACAGTTGCATCACAGTCGACGTTGTTCGACTTAATAAGACCAAAGTCAGAAGAAGAAGGAATAGGCGGGTAACCCAAATCAAAACCTAGCCTGGTCCTACCAGACTCTCGCACTTCATTTCATTTGCAGAGAGTCTGGACCCACTCAATTGACTAACGTTAAATCATTTGAAGGCGCGTGTCTGTTTGGATGTTCTAACTATTGGATCTGCCCAGTGCCACTCTGGATCTGCCACAACCAATCGCTAACGTTTGATTAGCGATTGGTTATGGCAGATCCAGAGTGGCACAGGCTGTAAACAAACCAAACAACATGCGTGAAGATGTCCGTCAACGAGAGCTGACTTTGACATCATTAATCTCAACCACTCCCTCTGTTCGCTGATTGGACGAACAAAATGTGGACAAGGAAAACCCGCTAATATACCGCAAACCCAGACGTAGTAGTGAAGGGAAATGAAAATTGAGCGGAAGTTTTGAGGCAGGCGGAGCAAGGCTAACCCAAACCCCTAACCCTAAGTCCGGCGAAAATTGAACCCAGGGTCTTTTTCTGCATTCGTTGACCAACCAGTATTGCTGCCCGGAGCAACGCTAGCAGTGCATTGGCGGTGCAGGGGCGGTGCGCCGAACGCTTCCAAATCTGTATTTTTTAGCCACGAACCCGGAGCTTATTAAAAAACTGTTTCTAAAGACTTTCCAGCTGTCCCCCTACCAGCTCCTCTCATAGGAAAGTCTGTACAAGTCGATAATCGAATGTAATGCAAAAGGAAGGCAAAAAACACGTATACTTTCTTGCCTGTGGCAATTTTGTAAAATATCAGTTAATAATAGTTTGGAAAAAGGTTGGAAAAATTCCCAGACAGCATCACTGAAATGTCACGTGAGATCTCACACAGAGCATGATGTCTATTGCCGGAAGGGACTACAGGTAGTGTCTTCACTCACATGTGCAGTGCTTCTCACGACAACGTGTCACAAGAGATAGCCACATTTCCAAGATTTTCTTTTCTTCTCTGTTTATTACATATGCATCTCCTTTCATTACACTCGCTTGATATTGTTTATAAATATAAATTAGTGAGAATGTAGGGAGAATTATCATAGCCTATATATTGGACTCGCATCCCATCGTATCCTACAATGCATCTTGAAAGGAGAGTACAACTGACGGAAGATATCCAAGCATGTTTCATCATGCATTGCACTGACAGAAGAAGGGCAGACTTAAGAGAAGAGAGAGCACATCATTAAAATTCTGAAATGACTGATGCCCGAAGGAAGTTCAGCAGTTTGTGGTTCATCGCTGTTATATATATGACGATATATATACAGTGGGGCAAAAAAGTATTTAGCCAGCCACCAATTGTGCAAGTTCTCCCACTTAAAAAGATGAGAGAGGCCTGTAATTTAAATCATAGGTATACCTCAGCTATGAGAGACAAAATGAAAAAAAAAAATCTAGAAAATCACATTGTCTGATTTTTAAAGAATTTATTTGCAAATTATGGTGGAAAATAAGTATTTGGTCAATAACAAAAGGTCATCTCAATACTTTGTTACATGCCCTTTGTTGGCAATGACAGAGGTCAAATGTTTTCTGTAAGTCTTTACAAGGTTTTCACACACTGCTGCTGGTATTTTGGCCCATTCCTCCATGCAGATCTCCTCTAGAGCAGTGATGTTTTTGGGCCTTCGCTGGGCAACACGGACTTTCAACTCCCTCCAAAGATTTTCTACGGGGTTAAGATCTGGAGACTGGCTAGGCCACTCCAGGACCTTGAAATGCTTCTTACGAAGCCACTCCTTCGTTGCCCGGGCGGTGTGTTTGGGGTCATTGTCATGCTGAAAGACCCAGCCACGTTTCATCTTCAGTGCCCTTGCTGATGGAAGGAGGTTTTTACTCAAAATCTCACGATACATGGCCCCATTCATTCTTTCCGTCACACGGATCAGACGTCCTGGTCCTTTGGCAGAAAAACAGCCCCAAAGCATGATGTTTCAACCCCCATGCTTCACTGTAGGTATGGTGTTCTTTGGATGCAGCTCAGCATTCTTTCTCCTCCAAACACGACGAGTTGAGTTTTTACCAAAAAGTTCTATTTTGGTTTCATCTGACCATATGACATTCTCCCAATCCTGTTCTGGATCATCCAAATGCTCTCTAGCAAACTTCAAACGGGCCCGGACATGCACTGGCTTTAGCAGGGGGACACGTCTGGCACTGCAGGATTTGAGTCCCTGGCGGCGTAGTGTGTTAGTGATGGTAGCCTTTGTTACTTTGGTCCCAGCTTTCTGGAGGTCATTCACTAGGTCCCCCCGTGTGGTTCTGGGATTTTTGTTCACCGTTCTTGTGATCATTTTGACCCCACAGGGTGAGATCTTGCGTGGAGCCCCAGATCGAGGAAGATTATCAGTGGTCTTGTATGTATTCCATTTCCTAATAATTGCTCCCACAGTTGATTTCTTCACACCAAGCTGCTTACCTATTGCAGATTCAGACTTCCCAGCCTGGTGCAGGTCTACAATTGTGTTTCTGGTGTACTTTGACAGCTCTTTGGTCTTGGCCATAGTGGAGTTTGGAGTGTGACTGTTTGAGGTTGTGGACAGGTGTCTTTTATACTGATAAGGAGTTCAAACATGTGCCATTAATACAGGTAAACAGCCTCTTAAAGAAGAAGAAGTTACAGGTCTGTTACAGCCAGAAATCTTGCTGGTTTGTAGGTGACCAAATACTTATTTTCCACCATAATTTGCAAATAAATTCTTAAAAAATCAGACAATGTGATTTTCTGGATTTCTTTTTTTCATTTTGTCTCTCATAGCTGAGGTTTACCTATGATGAAAATTGCAGGCCTCTCTTGTCTTTTTAAGTGGGAGAACTTGCACAATTGGTGGCTGACTAAATACTTTTTTGCCCCACTGTGTATATATATATATATATATATATATATATATATATATATATATATATAAATGAAATTCATATTGACGGTATGGCACTCAACCACGCGTGACACCTCCGCCCAGGCCAGAGCCTTTTTGTTGCGATCTCTGAAATGAAAAAGGCTCGGGTCGTACAACACCGGGTGCCCAGTTACAGCTACGATTATTTTTTCAGTCGACATTTTGCACAGTCAGTAGGAACCAAAAAAGTAGGTAGGAACCAGAGTGCCGGTGATCGGTGTTCCCTGGGATCCACGCAAGCGAAGAGCATCTACATTCCGATTGGCTGTCAGTGTTTTGCCGCTGAAACGCGTCATAGTAATTTGCATAAGGTTCAGCCGTCTTCAACTTTTTTTGGTCGCTCTGGTCGCTTACCTTTTGCCGCTGGTAGCGTTTTGACGCTTGTGTCGCTTTGGTCGCTCTTGCCCATAGAAAGTGAATGACTTCCGGTGATATGGCAGCTCAATTCGCTTCTGATGTGAACGCACAGTAAGAAGAGAGACCCGCAGTGAATTCAACCCAGTCCACTTGACATCGGGTAGGTGCGTGACAGTGGTAGGCCCAGTGCTTGAATTGGGCCGGTACTCACCAGTACGCAGTACCGGGACTTCTGATTTTTACCCATCTGCCTACCGTTACTTCTTACTGCGTACCGCCACCTCATGACGCATCTAGGTACGCATATTGTAGTTATTTTATCATGTTGTCGATACCTATAAAGAGAGCTAGTGCAATTCAAGCTAATTATATTATATCATAATGTAGCGACCCTGGGACATTTAAAGAGTTTGTGTATTATGTGTTGCATTGTATTTTGTTATGCCAGTTGTTCTATGTGCATGCATGGAATGTTCTTTTTGTCAATCAGTGTGGGGGACGAATCATCAGGTCAGCTGGGGGAGGGCCTTGGGAGAACAGGAGGGTGGGGGCTTGCACGTTGAAGGGACCGGGTTGGGGGTCACCCGGGTAACCGGTTTGTAACATTAAAGTTCCTTAAAGTACTCATGACTGGACATCGTTATCTCACCGGCGAGGTCATTACAATATAAAGACTTCTCTACCCAGAATGCAACATATTACCGCATGAATTGACGTGCATAGAGCGCTCCAAATGTGCTTTTGTCACTGAAAACAGAAAGGTAGCTAGCTAGCTACCATAACGTTACCATTTCGAAAATGTTAGTGTGGATTAATAGTGCGAAAAGAAAGCGTTTGTCGCCGGACAAGGAGCCGAAAGAAACTCCAGTTAATACTGATGCAACTGCAAATACAGAAAATGCTGTGTTAGAAATTTTATCTGATGGGGAGCCTTCTCTGGTCGATCCTCCTGTTCTAAGTTCAGTAGCTCCCACAGAGCCTTCTCTCCCGCCAACGTTAGCTGCTGCTGGCGCAACTGTCACCACCAACACCGGGCAAAGCGATGCACCTGACTGCTGGACAAGGGACCAGGTGGAATATTTTTGCAAGACCAATGAATGGCTCGTTGTTAAAGACAAAAAGCTGGGATGTCGGATATGTAAAGAGGTAAAATCTTTTGGAATACACACTGGACAAGGACTGAAACTCTCGATTGAATGGGGTGAGTGTGCAGTGTCTCATTTCGGTAGTGACAAGTGCAAACAACAAACTAGCCTGAGAAAAAAAATCAAAGAACACAAAGTGTATCTACCCTGGTTAAAAATGATGTATGCCTCTTACTGATGTCCACAACCACTTTATTCTCTCTCCAAAGTTCAAATATTTTTTGATAAACTCTAAAAACTGCAGCAAAATAAAACACATTTCACATACATTATTTTCACAGATTGGTTTCTAATACATGGGTACATAAGTCTCAATATTGAGAATAATTACCGTATACGCCTGCTTAGCCAGTAGTAAACAGTCCTCTCTCGTCTCCCTCTCTCTCTCCCTCTCCCTCTTTCACTGACTATTTCCAGTTCATGTCTAACTTTGATTTGAATTACAGCAACTGTACTGTAATTTGTAACTTACAGCAACTGAACGGGCTGAACGTGGGAAGGGTTTTGCACTCTAATAAAACCTGCGGCGAAATAGTCAACCACATAGCAGATGAGCTGAAGAAAAAAATGGCAAAAGACATTATAGAAAACAAAAGAAAACTGCGTTTTGGTTGATGAATCTACCAATATTAGTGGTAAATCTGTGCTTGTTGTGTGTCTACGCTCAGCATTAGCTGATGCTGAGCCTGAAACGTTTTTTGGAGCTGATCGAGTTGGATGGAACAACTGCTGATGACATCACAAAGGCTTTAATCGAGTGTCTTGGAAGACATTTTAACAAGGACTTTTTAGGTCAGTGTTTAGTTTCTTTTGCATGTGATGGGGCTTCAGTAATGCTAGGGAAGAGAACAGGCGTTGCTACCCAATTGTGTAGTAAATTCCCAGGCCTGTTTGTGTGGCACTGCTCGAATCATCGACTAGAGCTGGCAGTTGGGGATGTGGTCAAGGAGGTCTCAGGGCTCAATCACTTTCAAATATTTTTTGATAAACTCTATTCATTGTTTCATGCCTCCCCCAAAAATCAGAGGCAGTTAGCGCAGTGTGCACGAGAAGTCGGACAGTGTCTCCTGGTGATCGGGCGTGTTTTGTCCACCCGCTGGGTAGCTTCAAGTGAAAGGAGCGTCAGAGCAGTCAGGGAAAACTACTGAGTGCTTCATGATCACTTTTCAAATGCTGCAAACGACCCGAGCAGGGATTCCAGAGACAGAGCAAAGTACAAGGGCCTTGATGATGTGCTCACATCTGCACCGTTTGTCAGCAATCTGGGACTGATGTATGATGCACTCACAGAGCTCAGCGACCTCTCTCGGCAACTCCAAAAAAGAGAGATGACACTGCCTGAAGCAGATAGGCTGCTAACTCGAGAAATACGAGTTTTTGAATCCATGGTCTCCATGCCTGGCCCACAAATGACTACAGTTCATAGAGCTCTAGCTGAGAAATCTTTCAAGGGTGTTGCCCTGCGTGAGAATGGTAGGCTTGTACCGATTCATGCAGGTCGGTTTTTCCGCAGTATGGTAGAGAATATGAGACACAGAATGACTTCCACAACCTCCTCTCATGTCAGCACAAGAGAAAGCTCATTACATGACCAGGACAATCAGCTAATACATGACATGAAAGTTCTCCATCCTGGTAGTTGGCCTGAAGAGGAGTTAGGCATACAGCATGGGGACGCAGAGGTTTTACACTTGTGCGAAGTGCTGAAAGTGGACAGAAGAGAGACTGTTCAGGGCTTTCGTGAATACAAGGAAATCAGGGCATCCTGTAGAGGCACACCTGCTGCCATGGAGCCTCTACTAAAAGCAGTCTGAACCATCGCTGTCTCCACTAGTGAGGGTGAGCGGGCATTCAGCAGCATGAATGACATCCTTACTGCAAAAAGGAATGCTCTCTCTGTCAGCCGACTGTCCAGTCTGGTTTTTATCAAATGTAATGGACCACCACTAGGACAGTTCAATCCAGAAAATTATGTGAGGTCGTGGCTGGCAAAGGGAAGGAGAAGTGGAGATTATAGAGCCTGTCCAGCTCCAGCCCCTGATACTGCTGTTCCCAAGGCCTTCTGGAGCCTCTTTTAACAATGTGAGTGTAAGGTTGTTAATTAGACAGGCCACCATGTGGCACTGTTTACCGCGATTTTAATATTGTGTCCCTTGTGCGCCACCGTAGTTCACGTGTGTGCGCCAACGTAGTTCGTGTGGGTGCCATCTTGTTTCGTGTTTGACCCTAATGGATACAAGGTGAGCAAGTTATCTTGCACAATCTATATTTTTAATTTAAGTTTAAACCACCTATCCGTTCAGTTTGTTTGGTCAATATGTTGCATATATTACAATATGTTCGTTTACCTGTTGAGTGTTATATGTGATGTGTGTGTTTGCGTCTTATATGATCTCGTACGATGTGATTTTGTCTACTGTTTAATTTAATGTTTTTGTCTTTTATTTGAAAGAGAATGTTTCTTAAATTATATAGTTTATAGTTATATGTATTTATTTTTACATTTTGTTGGGTCAAAGAGTTTTTTCAAATTCTTGTTTCGTGTTTGACCCTCATGGATACAAGATACAAGGCCATATTGAAGACTTTCCACTGTTGGGGAATAAATTGCCAAGCGTCTCCCACAATCCCGAACAACTGTGTCCCGTGGTCCTTCTCTACCCATCACACCAAACAATCAAACACAACGCAGAGTCCAGGGTCATAGAGAGACAGCGGGACATTTGGGTTACATGAGTACAAAACAATACATCATAATATTGAAAAAGTAGATACATACACATTGTGATGGGGCGCATAGCTACCGTCACGGTAGCAATACGCTACACACAACAGACTGAGTGCGAATATTGCCTGTGTGTTTGTCTTGGTTGTTTATGTATTCCGTTATCTTCATACTGTTTTAAAATCATTCATCTACCATGTCATATATCATACGCACTACGACAGTTTAATACAATCTTGCAAGTACCATCATTACAACTTTCTGTTTGATTCCATTTACCATTAACGTCACCTGTTTTGTCGCAATAACCACTCAAACAAGTTTGTCGTAGTCAAATTCCAGGTCTGTTTATTTAGTTCATAAGTTACATGTTAACGCAGCGCAAATGTCCGCCTTAAAGTGTAATTCCAGTGCAAATATAACCCAGGGTCTTTGTTTTGGCATGAAAACCCATCAAATAAGCCCTCCAGATACCTTTTTAATTGAAAATCGAGTATTATAGTTTGCCGGGCGCAATGTTTGGCGTCCATGTTGTTGGTTTGGGGCATTGAGTTTCGCTTCTAAATCGGCATTTTTGAAACAACTAACATTGTTAAAAATAGCACCAAACCTCTGCGGTAGCATGACTAGGGTCCCTACACATAAAACGAAGCACAAACAACTTAGTTTGCAAACCCAGAGTTTATTTAAAAAGACAGTTTAACAAGCATTACCGGTAGGTCCATGTTTACAGGAAGTCCACACAAGTCGATTGCCGAATGCGGCGGAGTTCAGTTCAAGGAGGAAAGTTTTGGAATTTATAATTTATATAATTTATATTTATAAATGGTATTTAGCAAGTGTTGACACGTAAATTAAAGGACTTGCATATGTAAGTTACAAAATATTTGTTCTCTACAATCAAGCATGGCACGTTGTTGACGCAAGTGACTACAGGGAAGCGTTGGCGGCATGGACATATAAAGGTTGGGGGCCAAGCATAGCAGACGGCGTATTCAACAGATAGGAACCGAAATGGCAGAGTCTAACGCGGATTTCAATCAAACCGACATTTTATTTTATTTCGATGGGAGCCCATACCTATGAGCCAGAATACACGGAGGAAGAGCTGCAGGAACAGGATGAAAGGAGTCGGAGAATGGGAGAACAGCCAGTGGAGGAGGCCGAAGAAGACCACTCTCGGTGTGCGGGGATTCTTTGGTGTGCCTGTGTGTACTGTGAGCCCATGGGCACCGAAGCAGAATGTTTATGCTGCCAGGAGTGTGACCTTTTTCGTCGTGCCCTGGACGCAATGAATACAGAAACACGCTGTGTGACTGCTATGGAGGATTTCCCATCCCTCGTCAACCGCGCCGTACTGGAAACTTTTTTCCGTGCCCCGAAAATAAATTGGAAGAGGCGACCGATTCCGGAGGGACCTGACGGACAGCTATCGAACAAGTAAGTTGTTTGAAACTGTTATATGCATGGGTGATCTAGTTTTTCATCCTAGCTCATTTTGTACTGGTAGAGTGGTACTACTGCTAGTGCTCACTTTTTGCATTTTTATCCAAGGATGTTATGATTGCAGACGCATTCTTATGTAAATACAGTGCCATGAACGGTAACGCGTGTTTGTATGCTACGTAGACCAAGCCAATGTGTTAGAGTTGCCTACATGACCACAGTGGCCTATTTCTGACCGTTGCTTTTGTCTCCCTTCCCCTTTCCAACCCACCCCCAGTCAATGCAGACTGGTTGCCTATCGCGTAGTCTTGGAGTGGGCACTTAGGGGAGAGCGCCTTGGCCGCAGGGAAAGGAGAGTGCTGCCCAGCTGTGTGTTGAAAGCCATTAGGAAGAAGTACCCCTCCCTCACTGGAGAGTACCATGGTTTCAAGGAGGCAGAAGACCTTCACAGAATATTCTGACCATTTTGATCTGACAATTATGTAAGTTTCATGTGAATAATGGACATTTTTATCACAGTCTAATGCTCATGCAGATATTTGTATAATACCTATCAATAAAAGTAATTTGTATTTCAAGAACTTGTTTATTGTGTAAATAAGGAATATAAATCACAATCTCAGTGGTGCTGGAAAGGTAAATTAACGATTAGACTTCATCACCGCACACTCAATCTCTTTGGTCTCGTTTAACGCCAATATTTCGGCCTTATCAAACAAACAAGACCACAGAGATTGAGTGTGCGGCAACCAAGTTTTTTAAATAACTAGTTTGTTAACATACTAAATACAAAACGTTGCCGTTATCAAATAAGCAAGACCAGAGATTGAGTGTGCGGCAACTATGTTCCTTTTTTTTTTTTTAAATAATTGTATTATATACAAAAAGAATCTGTACATGCAGTGGCGCAAAAAGTGGTTATGCACTATATGCGCCGCATAGGGGCGCCGCACCAGAGGGGGCGCCAAAGCGATGGAGGTAAAATGATTTTGAGTCTGCATTTTCTGTATTTAACAGCGTTTGTGTAAATTATATGATGATCAATAACAGAGGCACGTCACTGATTAGACCCCCCCCCCCCCCCCCCCGGAGAATGTGCTGGAGGCGGGCGCCAGAGTGTTTTCATTTGAATGGTATTGTCATCTGATGACCAGTACCTAAATATGGAGAGGCAGAGAAGAAAGCTCTCAGGGTCACAAAATAGAAAAAGAAAGATTGGGAAGGAGAAAGAGTGCGCAGGGATGAAAGAAAGCTTTTCAAAGTGGTTGAAAGACAGTAAGTAAGTTATGACAGTGTATTAAGAGGTTAGCTAAATCTACTACTAGTAAAACGACAGGTTACTGTTGTCTTGCAACTGTGTACTGATCAGAATTGAGCCTACAATATAACAGATCATGACAAGAAAAATAAAGGAACTTGTTTGTGGTTATTTTGTTTTGCTTTTGTTCTTTTATGTAAATAGACCCAGTAAAAACGGAGTTATAAAGTTGATACAAAAATATTATTTTCCCGCGATAATAAAAGTATGATGAATCGAATGTGGCGGCCATTAGCCTACATAGGTAAGGGATAAATTAAGGGGGTCACAGCCATAACTGGGGTCACAGTTAAGGGGGTCGTCGACCCTCCGCTCCGCGTCGGGCCGAACAACGCCCCTTAACAGTGGTATTATGAGCATATACCACAGCCTGTCCTGAGTTATTGCTGAAATATAATTTTTAAACTCCGTTTTTACTTTTTTTTTTGGTTTTGGGTCCAACATGTTCTTATAGTATGTATCCACAATAATTACATCAACTAAAATTAAAAAATCATTTTTTTTTATGTGGTTTGGACTGCTGTATTTTTGAAACCTCCTAAACACAAAGTTCATATCATTCAGGTGTGAGGACGGAGAGAAAGCAGAGAAGAAGAGAGAGAAAGAATCAGGACAGACCGGGGAAGGCGACAGGTTGGTCTAATATTAGGTGGAAGTGTAGGAACAGCCACTTGATACCAAGTGATTCATTTCTAAATATTGAAAAATTGCATTAGCAAGATGTATAATTTATTCAAAGCTATTAAATAATGCTTGTTTGACAATATGACTTAGTGGAGAAGAACACAGGCAAGGGGTGAGGGAGACAGACAAGAGGTCGGTGATGGCATCTGCTATAGAGGAGACCAGTGATGACATCAGGTAGGAACAATTAAGCTAGTGAGGCCACAAAAACCTAAATGCCCATGGTTTTAATTTCTGCTGACCAACCTTTTCGCTGTGTCCTTTTCGGAAAATTAGTGCAGGCAGACATGGCGAGTCAATCACCACTGAGGAGAATGTTGAACAGAGAGTTGAAGATGCGGGAGAGGAACAGAGAGGTGAAGATGAGGGAGAGGAACAGAGAGGTCCAGATGATGATGAAGAGGAACAGGAACAGAGAGGTGCAGAGGATAAGGCTGGGGCAAGGGGCAACTCAGAAGATCCATCTGAATGGCCTTCACCACATGAAATGGGGGACTCATTGAGGCAGTACATGGTTAAGAATGGCCCACAGAAATGTCCTGATGGGCCATATCCAAGATCAGATAAAAGTAAAAGGTGTTTTACCAAAGCATACTGTTTTCGTGTACTGTCAAATGGAGAGAAAGTGGAGCGGGATTGGTCACTGTACTCCAAAAGTTCAAACAGAGTCTATTGTTTTGCATGTAAGATTTTTGGTGAAGCTAAAGTTGCTGACACGCGCCTTGTGGTGGGGTATAATAACTGGCAGTGTCTTTCCAAAACACTGAAGCACCATGAAACAAGTGGTTATCACATAAAGGCTTATCTGATGTGGAAAGAATTGGCATCCCGCTTACGCCTAGGTAGAACGATTGATAGTGAATTGCAGAGAGCCATGGCCGCTGAAAACGCACACTGGAGAAGTGTGTTGAATCGAGTGATCGACTGCATACTCTTCCTTGCAAAAAGAAACCTGCCACTGAGGGGGAAAAATTCACAGTTAGGAAATCCTAGAAATGGAAATTTTCTGGGTATCCTTGAGCTCATAGCACGGTATGATGCTACACTGGCAGAGCATCTTAGAAAGGCTGCCTCTAAAAAAAACACTGGATATCTGACCTGGTGCACTCAAAACAAATTTTTAGATTCAATATCAGAGTGTGTTTTAGGTAAAATTTGTGCCCAGATCAAAGCCTCCAAGTACTTTGCAGTGGAATTGGACTGCACACCCGATATTTCAAAGCAAGAGCAGGCCTCAGTTATCATACGGTATGTTCATACAGATGAGAAGAAGCAGGTCTACATTACTCAATCTTTCGTGGGGTTCACTGCTGTGAAGGACACAACTGGGAAAGGCATCACGGATACACTGACAGGGGTGCTGGATAGTCTGGGGTTGGAGTTGGCTAATTGTAGGGGGCAAAGTTACGACAATGGTGCTAATATGAGGGGAATACACAAGGGTGTCCAAGTTTTAATACAACAGAGATGTCCAGAGGCTCTGTTCATCCCCTGCTGTAGCCACAGCCTGAACCTTTTGTTGTGCGATGCAGCCTCATCCAACAGAGAGTGTCTAACCTTCCTTGGCACTCTTCAAAGATTGTACACCATCTTTTCGTCTTCTGTGAAGAGGTGGGATATTCTCACAGAATTTGTTGTCATCACACTGAAGCCTCTGAGTGACACCAGGTGGGAAGCAAAGCTAGACTCTGTCAATTCGTACGTTTCCAGTTGGGGGGGATTCTAGATGCGCTAGAAAAGCTTGAAGAAGTGGCAGGAGACAGCAAAATAGTCTCAAAGGCAAAGTCACTGTCTGCCGAGATTGTAACTATGGAGTTCCTTGTGTGCCTCTTGGTTTGGAATAACTTATTGTCAGAAATCAACTTTGCAAGCAAGGCACTACAAGCAGAAGATGTCTCAATGGACACAGCCTTTAGATTGATCGATTCACTGTAAGAGTTTTTGCTCAAGTATAGAGAGGAAGGCTTTCAGAAGTCACTTGACATTGCACGCAGGATAGCCATTGAAATGGATGCTTCTCCAGAATTTAAAGAGAGACGTTTTAGGAAGCAAAAGAGGTTCCAGGATGACAATTCCAGCACTGGTCATCATGAAAATGAACCCGAGAGGCACTTTAAGTGCATGATTTTCAATGTCATTGTCGACACAGTCCTGCAAGAGTTGTCTGAGAGGTTTTCCAACTTTCATCTTGTGTCTGAGAAATTTGAATTCATCACTAAAATGGAGCACATGACAAAAGCTGAGCTGGAGGAATCAGTTACCAGATATGCCCTGACTACCTATGATGTTTCTAGAGATATCATTCAAGAGATATACCCAGCAAGCCGTCTACTGAAGGGTTACAAGGCTCTTGAGAAGTTAAATTTCCTCATACAGGAGAATCTTGATTTGGTGTTCCCAAATTTGACAGTAGCTCTTAGAGTTTTCCTGACCATGCCTCTGACTGTTGCATCTGCAGAGAGATCCTTCAGTAAGCTGAAGCTTATAAAAACATATCTTCGTTCGAGTATGAGCAATGATCGCTTGTCCCAGTTAGCAGTGATCTCTATTGAAAACAGTGTGGCACGGTCTATTTCATTTGATGCCATTCTTGACAAATGGGCGAGTGCAAAGGCACGACATGTAACAATTTAGTGGTAACATTGTTACATAAAGCACAAACTGTTGTGCAGATGTCCAGTACAGAGAATGTATTGCTGCTGATACATTATTTTTTGTTTTGCTTTTGATTGACCTGATCACCTGCTGTAATATGAATCTTAAAATGGAAGTCATTAATAAAAGTATTGTGTTTTATAAGTCCATGAATCAATTATTTATAATTTATTTTTAAATGTAAAAAATAAATAAAATAATGGTGGTGGGGGGGGGGCGCCTGCTATGTGTCTGCATACCCCCCAGAAAGTAGGCAGTTGCGCCCCTGTGTACATGTAAAACATGTAAATGTAAACAAATAATTGTCAAGCTTCAAGGATCCTTGAACCGGGAAGTAGACTTTGCAATGAGCTCAGACTTATCAGGCCTTGGCAACGGGGCAATGTTTACAAGCAGTCTTTTTTTGCGAGGTGGAGGTCGGGGCCATTGTCCAACATTGTGCTCATCCCTCTTCTGCAAAGCTCTCTCCATCAGGTCTTGCCGGAAATGCTGGGTGGTTGGCTCATAAATGGTCCTGGCAACCCACCGACTGCTTGCCTTCGAATAGGCAAATGAGTACCTGGGTTGTCCTAACACACGCACAAGCTTAATATCATACTTCGTTGGGTATTTCTACACAGTACAATTATGGACTATATGGTGCTAGGATGTTGATGATAATCCACAAAGCTGATAACAACGTTATATTTCAAGTATTAGAAAATGTATTTATGACAGATTTAAAGAAGCAGACTTCTCTTTACCTTCGCTGTTTTAGCCTGTGGCCTGCCCACATTTGCGTTGTGATCCATGACTGCCAGTTGTGTGCGGGCCAGCATGGTGTCATAGCTGAAGTGGAGCCTTTTCGGTGCATACTTCAGCATCCCTGAGTAATATACCTCAAGGGACCCTGTGTAGGTTCAATTTAACCCATCAAAATATATTATGTAAAATTACATAATAACATGTGCTCAGAAATAGTTTAAAAAGTTAGATTTAAAACAACTACTTCTAGAACTACAGTGTCTGGTTATTCGAGAGGCACAGTAGAGTATTGCTACATATAATCATGCATATTTGTAAACTTACTTTAGTTATAGGAATAAAACATTCTCCAAATCTCAAGTTAATTATTTTGAAGGCATACCAGTGTGCTTGAAAAGTGCCATCTGCTGCAAGTCACGCAGAAGATTCTTTCCCAGGATTACGTCTTTCACAGCCCGGAACGCTAGAGAATCAGACTTCATCCACCTCTTTTTTCGTTGTTCCTCCTCCGTCAATGGTGCATGATGACATGTATGTTCAACGCCACCCTCCTCCCATCTATGCACACCACAGATGTGGTGCAGCAGTGACGTCCACCGACGCACACATTCCTTGAAGACGTAATGTAGTAATGAAGGTTTTGGGTTACACAATTTGCACATTTCACTTATTGCTTTAGTGCAGTCTTTGGCACTATGGTGCCCCTGCCCAATGACAATACATAAGTTCCTTCTTACCTTTCCATCACGATGACTTGAGCTACAGGACCAGTACAGGTGATTGCAGATCGATTTTAGCCATGGCAGTAGATCTCTTTTTTCTTTTGTGTTGCCTAGGGTGAGAAGTTTTTTCTTTATGCCTAGAAAAAACAAAAAGGGTAGACTTTACCAACTGCAAAAATAACAAAAGATATGATGTGAAAATATGGGTTGTTGTAGATGTCACTTACCCTTACTGACATGCCATGTGTCAAACTCATGATGGATGTGGCCATAGCTCTCCCTCATAATTTTCCGTATAGAGGGAGCTCGATCAGTGGTTATGACACCAACATCCACAGCCGTTGAAAGAAGATGGTCCAGGCCTCTTTGAAATCCAATTGCCTCCATGGCAACGGAGCTGGGGGCCTCTGTGACCTATGGAATAACATTCTTATTTGTCAGGCAACCAACTGGATACATCTTGTCTTGGTAATTTATTTTTGTTCACAAACTTTTCATGCTGATTTACCTGGACTAACTCAAAATGGAGAATTTTTTTTGTTGCATCATCCTGGAAGGAGTATGTTGAGAATTTGGCGCTAAAACCTGTAAAATAAATACATACACATAATTATTGCTGTACCTTATGGTGTTTAAAATTACACTCAAATTGAATTAATAATTATGCATACCTAGGCTATCACACCTGGCATCTCCTCCCAAGTCTACTTTCTGTCCGGAAGCACTTAGTTCTCTGACATGCTCTATGTTCTTATCTTGATGAGCCTTGTATGCGTCGTTCACAGCTGGAATGAGGTATTTGGATTGGATGGCATAGTATTGTGATTTACTGGGGAGTTTTAGGTTGACAAGTTGTGCCCACTCTTTTATATTGGTGAAGGTTGCTCCTGTAAACAAGATGGCAGCACAGGTCAGTATGTTGTTACGTCCCATCTGCCTCTGGTCCGGGCACGATTTCCATTCTCCGCTGTGTCCTTGCAGGCAAGTCCAATTCATTTTTATTTGGCTTCCATGTTGTGTTGTGGTCTTCTCTTCGATGGCCATTCCGCATTGGTGGCACGTTTTAAAAAGTTCCATCAGTTTAGCCTCATCCACCAACCACCTCCTGTCTGCCGAGCTATTCCCAGAGCCTTTACTGGATGTAGAACCTGAACCCGATCCTGGACTAGATGGGGAGGTGTCACTCAGTGGCTTAAAGCTATCGTCAGCTGGGTCGTCTAGTCCATATTCACCAAAGCTTGTGCTCATTTCATGTAGAGGATCATCTACATCTTCCTGTGGAATTTACAGGGATACATTTTGGATTTTATGAAACAAAGCATGTTTTTAAATCAGAGTTCAACAATGACATCAAAGCATACAGTTAGATAGCAAGCCATGCACTCACGGGTGAAACGTCTTTTGGGGCAGAATGAGGCAGAATCCATGATGCCGATGTAGCACCCAATACCTTGCAATTAAAAATAAATAAATATACAATGCCACAATGTCAAGTCAGTTGGCTTGAAACATCAACGGCAACACTTGTGATGCAATGCTTACCTCTGGAAGTTTCCACGTTGGAGGCCGTGCCAGGTATCTGCCAGATAGTATGGGCTGTGTGCGTGGCCTGACCACGGCTGGTTCTGGACTAGTCAGGGATAATATCAAAGCTGAGGGCAGACTAGATGTGGACTGTTCAGCACTGTTGTCTTTGCTCTTCTTTGGGGTAGACTGAGGGACTCCAGCCAGCTCTGAAAGGTCCATGTGTGTTCCAGAAGACTGAACACCACTAGCCTAAATGTTGAAGGAGAATATTCAACACCAAAATCAGTATCAAATGTAGCATACCCATTTAGATGAAATTAGTGGATTCATATCCTACGAATATTACAGATACTTCTGTGCCATACAGGTTCAATCTTGTATCTGATGATGGAATATCTGAACTGTAAAATGCTGAAAGCTTAGTATGCAGCATTTGTCTTTGAGCAACAAAAACAGATCTTGCTCTGCTGTTACAAATGGGATCAACATGTAGGCTACTTCATTCAACTCTCACAACCATTCAGCCCCCATCCATCTCAGCAAGACGGCCACGACCCCCCTTTTTTGACACCTTGAGGTGCTTCAATTGATATTCAATGGCAATATATTAATTCCTGGCTTTAGCCAATGCAATGGACTTCTCCTTGCAACGTTTGTTTTATTGTTTGTTGTATGTCATTGTACCGTTGTTACACAAATATATGACCGCAATTGTTAAACGTTCTGATGACTTTATTCTACCCGGTTGACACAGAAAACGATTGACGTGGTCCGGAAATTCCCACCTCAAATCCTTATACACAATAAATCGAGGTTAGCCTACCTGGACAACTCACAAGATCATCTTTCACTTTCTCGAATGAAGTTAGGGCTTATAGGACTTATAACTTTGTTTTGTGACGCATCCTCCCCCACACCGATTGTGAACAATCATATATAACACGACAAATAAGCAAACAACTTTACCTCAAGTCTATCCGTAGCCACTTGTCGAGGAATTGCATTCTTCTTCAATGAAACTCTTTTTGGGTTCTTTGGGTCAGCAGCTCTTTTGGGAATGATGAAGTCGTCCTTATCAAAATGAGCACTGCAGACACGGTGATCCTTCCGCATTAGCGTCTTGATTGGCGTCTCAATGTCCATAATCAGAACAATAAGCCACTGGTCTACCAGAGATCGGTCATTGTACCGCAATGGCAGTCTATGGAAAGTTTCTGGAGTGTAACTTTTCATTTTTTTTCCGCAGCCGGGAAAACACAAACACGAACCATCTCTCTCTTGACTTCAAGCTGTAGATGGGTCGTCTTCTCCGGTGCTTGAGCTCTCAATCGCTCTATGCGTCAATCACGTGTGTAGTCACTTGCGTCAAAAATGTGCCATGCTTGATTGTAGCGAACAAATATTTTGTAACTGTAACTTACATATGCAAGTCCTTTAATTTACGTGTCAACACTTGCTATATACTATTTATAAATATAAATTATATAAATTATAAATTCCAAAACTTTCCTCCTTGAACTGAACTCCGCCGCATTCGGCAATCGACTTGTGTGGACTTCCTGTAAACACGGACCTACCGGTAATGCTTGTTAAACTGTCTTTTTAAATAAACTCCGGGTTTGCAAACTAAGTTGTTTGTGCTTCGTTTTATGTGTAGGGACCCTAGTCATGCTACCGCAGAGGTTTGGTGCTATTTTTAACAATGTTAGTTGTTTCAAAAATGCCGATTTAGAAGCGAAACTCAATGCCCCAAACCAACAACATGGACGCCAAACATTGCGCCCGGCAAACTATAATACTCGATTTTCAGTTAAAAAGGTATCTGGAGGGCTTATTTGATGGGTTTTCATGCCAAAACAAAGATCCTGGGTTCAATTTGCGCCGGAATTACACTTTAAGTGGCAAAGGGCAAGTGCGAGCAAACAAGAAACTGGGGCGATGATGAAACCTTTTATCTAGACACTTTTACCGTGCATTCACACCAAAATTAAATTTTGTTGCGTGTTCGCTTGAGTTTGCTCTTGCGAGCAGTCAAGCTTTCCTCGCGGGAGTGATTAGCGCAAGTTTGATCACGCAAATGTACTTGCATGAGTGAGGAGGAGGAGGGGCTTTCCCTTGTGAATGCCAAAGTTTCTTTCCGCCAATTCCTTCTCAACCATGGCCGAGATAACCCCCACTACGAGTCTTTACTTGATGTGGAAGGACCAGAGACGTTGAAGAACCAGACGCAGTCTATAAGATTCATCGTATCATCCAGAGGCACACACAGCTTTTGGCTGTGATATTATATATAAAATTGTCTAGATATCTATATATTTTCTTATGTGATATAGATATAGAGCTCCGGGATTCCAAAAACGGCAACAATCACTTTCTCCTCCGTGCTGCCGTTCACTCTGGACTTCAGGAAGTGAACACTGATTGGCTATTGTGACCAAGCATTGCGGAAGAGTAAAATATGTAAACCCAACATATTATTTCTGTTAGGCCAAAACGGTTTGCCAACAACACAAATAGGCCTACATTTTGATAAAAGACCTCAATAGAATTTTACAAATTTAAAAACAAAGATATCCTTTTCAATTCACAATAGATATTTTTATTTCAATTTAAGTTAGTTAAGTTAATAAATGACACAACACTTCAGCCTTTTGAGCCAGGGGGGATATTTGTGTTGCCAGAACCAATAGTTGCTTAGCTGCTTGCCGGGAAACTATGTGTGTTGAGGACAGGGTTCAGAGAACAAGAGAGGGTGCCAAAGGGGTGAATTGAGAGGCGTATCAAGTGGGACTGAATAAAAAGCAGGTTCATGGAGAGATCCACAGACCGCATTTTCAGCCGACCTGCATTCAGGCGTGAGGATGCATCTGGCAATACTTCCTCTGAGTGTGGCCTGTCTGGTCCTCTTCTTGTCTGCTGTTGCTAACGGAGAATCATTGTGAGTATGCTTTGATTAACATAGGAATAGCATAGCTTTGCTCCTGACCTTTCATAGCATAACAGAGCAATAGCATGAAGTGAAAATAAATTAAACAAAATCTGCAATTCTGAAATTATTTGCTTATCATATATTAGAGATATTTATCAGGAGATTTCGTTTTCGACCTTGCATTATCTTATCCCTTGAAAATGTGATCTCTGCATCGTGAGCATGGCTACAGGAAAAAAAGGTTTATGTAGATGTACATTAAGATATAACCAGTTAATAGTATACATCATATATAATGATGTACTGTTTTATTTAGATTTTTTTTTATTGTGCTTTCTAGTGAAATTAAAAACTGGCTGCATGATTGCTGATTGTCATATAGTTTTGCATTCAAAATGGCGAACAGTATTTTAAGTGGCAAAGGGCAAGTGTGCCGCCCCATCTTTTTTGGTGTGAACAAACCATTTAACCTCACTGCTTAATTTTCTTGTCTGATCAGTCAAACTGCATTAATTCCATCGTCCTAATGATCAACATAATCCTGAGATAAGAGTGTATGTTAAAGATCCCATAACCTGCTTTTTAAGCGTTAATGATTGCATTTGGGGTTACTACTAGAATAGGGTTACATGCTTGTAACCCTATTCCCCTAATACAAGGGGAATTGTATTTAATTCCCCTTGTATTAGGTGGAGAGTCTCTCCCCCGTGGAGAGACTCTTCTGGGGCCTGCTCTGTTTAGATAGGGAGTAGGCGTGGCCTATATGACGTAGTACGTGCTCTGATTGGCTATGGTTTTGAGAGCCCGCCTCCCGTTTTCATAATTTGTTATGGTACTGCCATCTTTTGGCCATGAGAATTTATTACAGCTTATATTTTTGGTCCTGCTCCCCTTGTGGCTATGTGCGGATATTGCAGCTTGTGTGTTTTTTTTGCGTCACAAAAACAAATCAACCCATGCAATCGCAGAGGTTCATTTTTTGCATTTACATGATTAAAAGCAATACGGCACAATTTTCCTCTGAAAACGTTCAAATAACTTCACTTGTGTAAAGCAATGTGTATTGCTTTCTATTCACAATTTTTAAATATCCCGCTCAGCGTGGAAACGCAAAGGATTGTGGGTATTTTAGCATGTTGAGGCTCCATCGACGCATCCTTCAAAAAATCTCGGAATACTCAAAAATAAAGGGCGCGAATTTCCGAGTGTTCTCAACATTGGAGCAGTGCTTGTCGGCGTTCTATGAAGTAGCGTCCTTAAAAGGGCAGCCGTTGAGCATGCTTCCTTAACATTGGTAAACAGCCTTATTGAGGGGCATTCTCGGTGGGCGGGAATACTCCCCCTGGCTAGCTTAGCAGACGTAAAACATACGTCACATAACAGTCTAAAGCGAAGGGAAAAATCGAAAAAGCATGATTTCACCCCTTTAACAAATTGTGAAAATCTTTGCGCTTTCTTTTCTATGTTCCTCTTTTTTTCCATTCCAGGAAGGTTTTGTCTGCTCCTAACTTGTTGCGTATTGGAGCAACAGAGAACATCTTTGTGGAGTGTCACGATTGCTCAGGTGCAGACATTATTGTTCCAATATTTGTGAGGACCTTCCCAACTGGAGCTCTTGAACTGGACTCCCAAACTGTGACCCTAACCGAAAATAATAAATTCCAGGCTTTTGTTGAAATTAAGGTATGGTGGTTACTCTGTTGGTTATATTAATTATATTCTGTAGTTATTCGGTTGGTTTGATAAATTGTTTGCATGACCATTTGGTCTTCCAGAATGCAGTGATCATTGTGCTAAATAATTAATTATTTTGTGATTTTAAAGTACCTAAAAACCATACCTTTTAATATATGTCCCTGTACAATGTGCCTGTTGCATGTTGAGTTAGATCCCGGCAGAGGAATTTAGAGATGACCCTGACTTGAAGCAGCATGTGTCCCTGGAAGCAAGGTTTCCCGATGGAACCAGTCTGAAGAAAGTGGTCTTGGTCTCCTTCCAGTCAGGCTACATCTTCATTCAGACCGACAAACCTCTATACACCCCAAACAGTAGAGGTAAATTTCATTACTGAAAATAGTCAGCATGAAAATGTCTAAAGTTGAAGTTTTAAAATTAGTACTGTTGGAACTTGGACTTGTGATATGTGACAGTAAAGACAACTAAAATTGGTTTGAGTTCTGAAATATGTAGCAAAACAATGATGGTCAATCCGTCATCTGTTGCGTGATATTAAGCCCTGAACGTAAACAGATAGTGGGGGGTTCATTCCAACCACTTTCTACTTTCAGGGGATTGTGCAGCGGTTTCTGTATGTTTTTCTTCTTTTAATTTTACAGTGGACATAGTTTTATTTATATTTCTCTTTCTTCTTCATCCCGCACATCGTGGAATCCCTTTGATGCACAATGCACTACCTTAACTATGGTCTTTTCTAAGGAGGGCCAGATCACTCTGCCTGTCTCTTTGGGAGGGCCGGAATTTGTCAGTAACAGTAAAAAGTAACAGTTATTAGGCATGGTTAATTTTGTTATGGAGATATTCTACGGACGCGAAACTTCTTTGCTTGAGTGTATGAAGTGTATTTCTACCGTGGCCAGTCTACATTGTGAAACAGACACTTTGAGTCTGTACTGGACACAGTTTCAGAGTCTGGACACAGTTTCAGCTGCCTTCCCAATTGCTGTTCACTGTCAGTCAAAAATGGGCTTGCAGATCCGTTTCGAGAAACATGATTGTGCGAAACAAAAATGATTTGAAATAAATTAAAACGTCTGTACAGAGATTTGAGCCATACTCTGCTATCACATTTTAGATTATTATGCCAAAGTCTGATTTGTGGGACTACTACTGGCTCCAATTGAACCAATTTGCTCCATAGCAACTTAATGTCGGGCCACTGAGTCCGATGAGCCGCGAGCACAAGTCCACCCACATAGACTCGAATAAGCTCTGTAAGGCACATTTGTATGATTTGAATATCTGCAGCTTGAACATTGAATCTGAATAAGTAATCATTGAGTACAACGTTCTCAATGATTGAGTAAAACGTACTATTTTCAATTGTGTTTTTGAAATGCCACACTTGAAATGCAATATTTTAATTCTTAATCGTGTTTTTGAAATGGGATAATTGAAAAGAGGTGTTTTTAAAACGAATATTCAGAAGACACTGTTTTTAAAATGTAATGTTTAAATTTTGTGTATTTAAAGGTGTTTACCACAAACAATAGGAAATGCAGATATAAGAAAGACTGGGAAACTACCTAGGAATGGCTGAAGCTGGTACAAGGCGATTCTTCATTTTATTTTCCATGGTCACACTGGGGGGAATACGACATGAGCACAATTGAGTGTTTATTTTTTAAGATAGAAAGACATAACATTTTTAAATACCTCATTATTGATCACAAGTCCCACACAAACATACTCTATGTTTTGAATTTGGTTGAGGCTCTGGTCATCCTAGGATTAGGATGAAAATGACGTACCAACATTGTCTTCCTGCTTGTGTCTCTTTCAGTTCATTATAGAGTGTTTGGTGTAACACCTCGTATGAAACCTATTGGATTAGCAGATAACGAGGACTCCATCGTCAACATTAATATTGTGGTACAGTTTCATTGTGTATTTTTAATACTATTGTTGTTTATAGGGCTGAAACATTTTAATTTCATAAAGGTATTACCTGCATTCCAAAAAAACATGCTGACGCTAGAGTCATTTAGGTTTTCTTTATCATATTTGCATATTAATTTTCTCTCATAAATGTATATGTTTTGTTTCAGATCTTTTGATACTTAACCTTCCTAAAAGTCTGTGTGTGGTACATGTTGTTTTAACAGACTCCTGATGATATTGTTTTATCAGAGGACCCTGTCTCACTGACTTCAGGAATACACTCTGGACTTTACGTTCTTCCTGAAATAGTGAGGTGGGCCAATGCTTTTTTTGCTCATGATTATATAAATAAAATAATTTGAATTAAATAATCGTACTGATTAAATGGGATGCGTGGGTGTGTTTTGTTATATTTGTAGTACCGGGGTGTGGAAAGTGGTAGCCACATTCCAGAACGCCAAACAAAACAACTACTCTGCTGAGTTTGAGGTCAAAGAATATGGTAAGGCGTTTACCATTTTGAAATATTTCAGGTTAATCTGATTGAATATTTTTAACACTGATCATTTTTTCTCAGTTTTACCTAGCTTTGAGGTTACAATTACCCCTGATAAACCATTCTTCTATGTTGATGATGAGAAGTTGACCGTAGACATCAGAGCCACGTGAGTTTAAGTCAATGTTTTAGGGGATATTGTAGGATATAGAAACATATTTATAATTATCTGTGGATAATGAAGTTACTCAAATGAAATATCTGTGCTTTCAGGTATCTGTTTGGGAAAGAGGTGGACGGGAGCGCTTATGTGGTCTTTGGAATGTTTGATAAAACAAAGGAAAAACATAGTTTCCCAGGCTCCATTCAGCGAGTGATGGTCAGCATATATCCCTCTTGAAGTCACAACTTGATCAGGATTTATAGGTAACTACATATTCAATAACTACATTGATTCAGAAATGGTCTTATCTTGTCAGGTAGTAAAGGGTAAAGCACAAGCCACATTAACTAGGACACAAATCCAAGAAACCTATCAAGACATTGAGAAGGAGGAGAAGAGTTCCATATATGTTGCTGTTACTGTGTTGACGGAAACTGGTGAGTGGATTATGTTTGCATCTAAATTTAAATCAAAATATTGAGTCATCATTTGTTCTTAAGAGTATGTGTGTGTGTGTGCGTCTGTGTGTACTTTTTGTCCAACCAGGTAGTGAATTAGTGGAAGCAGAGAAACAAGGCATCAGTATTGTAGCATCTCCTTATACAATCCATTTGAAGAATACACCACAGTATTTCAAACCAACAATGTTCTTTGAAGTTTTGGTAAAGCACTTTATTTTGTAATGTAATAACAACCATATTGACTGTGGGTTGTGTTTTAGGATTTAAGATGTCTTTCTCAAGTTTACCTCATTATCTTATGATGATCTAGAAGTTTATTAATTAATATACATTAATATGAATACACCCAATATAAATCCATCCATAACACAAACACATCCCCACAGAAAACTCCCCCTTATTCAAAGACATGAAAATGCAGATCCAGAGAAATATACCATGTGCAATCAGAATCCCTTTCTGGGCTTGGTTCATGAGAGATTTAATTTGAATGCTGCAGGTGTACCACAGAGGGTCGGAGACAACCCTCTGCGGTACCCTATACAATGGGTCAGTAGGTCTGATGAAAAAACAATTTTGAATTTTTTCTTGCACCGATTAGCCTGTTTCACATACAGACTTGACATATAGTGCACAGGCTTTGATTACCTTAATTACACAAACATAGACCACTTCGTACATAAGCCACACTTGCTTAAAACAAAAAAACTTCTAAAGACCGCAGTAACTACTTGTAGAGTACATCAAATCATATCCAAAGGCCTTCACGTGTTGCTGTAAGTGTCAAAGACTCACAAAGACACTCTTTTCATTGCAAAGACACTCTTTTCTACACGCCACGTATCGTCCCGTAGTAAAAAAGACAACACACTTCGGAAGATTCGATGGTCTTATTCTGTGTTTATTATACTGAGTGGTATTGATGATGTGATACACGGCAAGGTTTTGAGCAGTGTTGAAAGTCATAGAGAGGCTGTATGTCAGCGCTTTTGTGAGGGCTCTTTTTGGAATCACGACACACTTAAGTTCCAGCAAAGTCACACTGCTTTGATCATAAATCTAAAAAGAGGTTGGTTCATTAAGTTAAGTTATCCTTGCGCATACACAGACAGAGGAGTGACCTTGTCAGAGGTCCACACACATGGGGGCACACCGACACACTCGGAGCAGTGGGCAGCAGCACTGAAGCGCCCGGGCAACATTATGCAAAGTTTAAATGAAATTGCACCGCAGCACAAGCGTTATGGAAGAGCAGGCAAATAAATGCACTATTCTGGATTACGGATCAGCAGAAAAAAAAGAAGTATGAGTATTTACCTAAGGTCATTTTGTCAACCTGTTTGTGTCAGTGGGGGATTAACAATTAGCGAAGAGTGATCGTGTCACAAACTTTTCGAAAGGTAATATCACAGAGTGAAATCGCAGAGTGGCAAAAACTGCACAGAGCGATTTTGGTCATACACCTTTGTATATAGGCCACACTTATGTATAGGCACCACAACAGTTATCTGAAAGGCTCTATATTTGTGTAATATATGTACTTCATGCTAAAGGGTTTTTCTTCTATTTAAAGATGCCTTACAACCTAATCAGAGAACCAGGCTTAAGCTACGACTGTGAATCCTTTTCCTGGGGGGATGAGTGTGTCTTGTTTGTCTCTTGCTAGGTACATGTTGAGTACCCTGACGGCTCTCCAGCCGCTGACGTACCACTACGGGTGGACCCAGGTGACATTGAAGTCACAACGTCCAAAAATGGTTTAGCCAGGGCCCATATCAACCCATCAAGTTCCCTTCAATATCTGGATATTACTGTAAGTCACATGAGCGGTTTTAATGTGTATTTATTTTTCTTAAACATGCCCTATGTCCATCAGTGTGTGGTTAAGATGAAGTACCAGATAAATATTCACCAATTATATTCTAGGTGTAAAAGACCACCGTTTTACTGGAAAGTTACTGTTTGATTCTATAAAGAGACGTTATAAATGGATAAAAAAATGTTTTATGTATTTTTATGTTTATATTTATGACAGGCAAGAACCGCTGATCAACTAGTTTTAGACAAAAGACAGGCATCAGCAACTATGAGAGCACATCCTTACAAAAGCGGGATTGGAAGCTACATAAACATTGGTAAAGAACAAATTTACGTAACATCACTGTTACATAAGCGTAACGTCACTTAACGTAACGTCATTTTAATATTTGTGCCTTTCTTCATGTGTCGTCTACTATTTTGCAATAGTTACAGTTATAACGGTTAGAGCTTCTCTCTGTTATTGCCAATGCAGGTGTGGGCTCAGCTGAAGTGAGATTAGGAGATAACCTCCAAATCACCTTGAATCTCAATGCTCCAGCTAAAACTCGTGATATCACTTATCTGGTGAGTAAAGTTGAACGTGTATCTAGCAGAAGACGTAGTTGCCTCTTTCCATGCTTATGCCTTTGTTGGTTTATGTGGTTTAATGATGGCCCTCTGATGTATGAGCCTGTTTATGTATTCAGATCCAGAGCAAGGGCCAGCTGGTGAAACATGGCCGTTTCAAGGTGGCGTTGACGACAATAGCAATGACGTTACCAGTCACCAAAGAAATGCTGCCATCATTCCGCATTATTGCTTACTACCGTGATCGAGTTGAGGTGGTCTCCGACTCTGTCTGGGTGGACGTCATAGACTCCTGTATGGGCTCGGTGAGGAGAAGCTGACACCAGTATAGCCGTGTTTAATTCTGTAAAAACAAAATCTCATCTCAAGCATCGGCTTCAGAGCTTTTTCAATTATAAAATAAAACCCCTTTTATTTTGCCTCAAAACTGTTGTAGTTGAAGTTGGTTCCAGCCTCAGCCCTTCCCTCAGAGCCTCGGCAAACATTCCGCTACACCATCACAGGCGACCCAGGAGCCACCGTCGGCCTGGTAGCAGTGGACAAAGGAGTCTACGCCCTCAACAACAAACACCGCCTCACTCAGAGAAAGGCAATTTCTCCATGTTTTCTTTAATTTCTTTTTACTTTTTAACATCGCAGTAAACATGTATCACTAAAGGCTCATGTATATATCTTATATATTTATCATTCAAAACACCGACCCAAACAGTTAAACTGAAGGACGTTTAGGTATATGGTCATACAATGGAATAAAATATCAGACTGAAGTTATTGTTTTTCTGCACCCCCTCCAGGTGTGGGATGTAGTGGAGAAGGAAGATACAGGATGCACACCTGGTGGAGGGAAGGACAGCATGAACGTGTTCTATGATGCAGGACTGTTGTTTCAGAGCGACCTTATCGGGACTGCGGACAGAGAAGGTACTCCAAACACTCCAGTAATTGTCACTTTCTCTCCCTTCATAGGTTTCTTCCTGTCGTTATTTGGCCATTTGAAAGATGCCACAGTGAATAGCACTGCTGCCTCACAGCAAGATTGTCATTGGTTCCAGCCCCAAGGGGGGCTGAATCTAAAACATCCCTGCTTACACTGTATTAATGCAACCTGTTGGATAAAATGGTTGAAAACAATGCTTGTTTAGGTATTATAAATGTTACTAAACCACTATTTTTGGAATTTACTCGTACGGCATCAGTGTTACCAGATATTTATATTAGTGCTGTCAAGCGATTAGCATATTTTCTATTCTAAATATCCCTTGATTTCATACTGCTAGCCTTTTAGTGAGATCAGAGAGTATTGAGAAGGACAGTAATAAAATATATTTGGTAAGATGGATATAAGAAGAGAGACCGGCGGTGAATTCAACTCGGTCCACTTGACATCGGGTAGGTGCATGACAGTGGTAGGCCTACCGTAAATCTTCAATAGCCCAGGCTTTTATTTGTTTCAATCACTGAACTTCAAACAAAACTCTTGCTCAGCAAAGATGGGAAATACTATATAACATTTATTATTTAAACCACTATGAATATTCCTACCGTACGTAGGCCTATACACATTTCCAGGCTATCGAATAACGCCTACACACACACACATACACAGTGGCGGAGTAGTAATAGGGAGAGTCGGGAGAATTCCTGGTGGGGCGTTAACGTTTCGGGGCTGTCGGGCTGATTACTGCGGGTTAACAATATTGCGTTTATAAAAGTTCCTTGCAGCGCCGTCCGGCAGCCTGAGCTGTGTGCCCGCAACCTCTCACTCACTCAACAGCCGCAACAATCACAAACTGTCAACGTCGCAACCAAGTCGATTTTGTCTAGGGAGGAGTAACTGAGCGGCCCCTCCCGAAGTGGTACAGCCCAGGTGGGCCTTGAACTGCGATTGGTCAGAAAGACGTAACAGCTAATGACTTGAACTCTCGTGCACGCTCGAACAGAGTGACACACAAACACCCACACACTTTAAAGGAGTTTTTCACCCGCTCCATATCCTTGCTTGCCCCAACAAGTTTGTGCGGCGTGCTTGTTGTTTTGTTTCCGGTGTAGCTAGATCCGGTATGGTGTTATAGTTTTTCTAACGTGACTAGTTGTTGCTAGACAACAGGTGAAAAAACGACAACGTTTGCCAAGCCAAAAGAGCGTTTATCGCGCGATACAAAAATTAACGCCGTTAAAATTGGTTTGCGTTAACACCGTTAATAAACTAAATTATATCGTTCTGGATTAAAAATTGCGGACACAAATGTGTCCTTAAATAGTTTTTAGCACTTCGCCCAAGCACGTAGCACATGATGGTAAAGGCAGGTGAAAGAAGCTTAATGGGTGGGGCAGAGGGATTCAATGAGACAACAGAACAATACAGCAGCTCTAATGTACGCTTTTATCCAGAGTCATTTACAATGAATACAGAAACTGATTATTAGGCAGTAGGTTAGGCAAGATTATCCAAACACAGAATCTTGGTGTTATATTCTTTTCAATAGTGGCGTTGGTAGAAGTAGTTAATTGTTGAGGGGGGTTTTTCATGCAAAAAAATCAAATGATGACGCTATTATATATATTGTTTTTGTTGTTACTTTTGATGTCATTATTACGTTATGTTTAATATAATACATTGTTCTGTTCCAGTATTGAAATGCGAAGTTTTAACCAGGATGAAGCGTACCACCGTAACCCCCACACTTGATGTTAGAACTACCCTCTGTGAGTAAAACGCAGCCACCACACAAGTTGTTGTGTATGTAGGGTACACAGCATAGTTCTCTCTCATTAATACCAAGTTCCCTATAGTAACATGATCAGCATTGATGTAAATTGATATAAATGTATTCAGATGTGAAAAGTCACTGTCCTACTAATTTATACTTTTCAATAGTTCACATCACTTTCCCTTTCAACACCTTAACATTCACATCTGCTCTGTTTCCCTCTCAGTGAGTGATTACAAAGACAGCTTGCTGCGCCAGTGTTGTTTGGATGGGATGTCGGAAACGCCGCTATCGTACAGCTGTGAGCGGCGCAGTGAGTACATCTCAGATGGGAAAGCCTGTGCTGATGCCTTCCTCAAGTGCTGCCAAGAGATAACCAAACTACGAACTGAAAGAAGAACTGAAGCCCTCATCGCGGCTCGCAGTAAGTATTGGGGATGAGGTGAATGGACTTGGATGGCATTGGGTAATCTTTGATATCATTGACACTAGAATAAAAGGCCCTGAGGTCTTATCTAGACTGCCTTGACAAACTACATCATAGCGGAAAGAAAAGATGAAGACTGAGGAAAAACCCTTTGGAAGAAGATTTCTAAAGAATATGCAAAGAAAAAAGATTTGGAATGCAGAAATTATATAAATTACTATATATTACCTTTTTCATCCAACCCTTTAGGCGAGGAGACGGATATTATCTTCAAGGAAAGTGGGCAAATTGGTACTCGTACAGAATTTCCTGAGAGTTGGCTATGGGTAGATTACAAACTCCCTCTTTGCCCTCAAGACAATCCTAAATGGTGAGCTAACTAAATAAATTACATATAGATCTCTTTAACCAGGACGTTGATCTTAGTTGTTCATTTTTTGTGCTTTGTGATTTATAATTTATTATTGAAACATTTAAGATTAAATATCCAAATTTGACAACATATAAACAGACGTTTTTCCCATAAATCAGTAAGACAACATCATTGGAGAAAAGGACTGCGTTGAAAGACTCAATCACCACCTGGCATCTTACTGGAATCAGCCTGTCTCCGACCCATGGTGCCCATTCCTCTCTTTAGCCTGTGCATGGGCCTCGTATCCAACACATCTCATTTCCGTGTAGTCTCAATAGCTTTTGTCCTTATTACCTTCTTATCTGATACATGCTGACATTTTTCCTCTGGTTTCATTGTGGTCACATTACTCATTCCTGTCTCCTCCGTTCCTCTTAAAGGTATCTGTATAGATGACACATTGAAGATAGTTGTCCTGAAGAAATTCTTCATTGATCTTAGACTACCTTATTCAGCTGTCCGTGGAGAACAAATTGAAATAAAAGCAATCCTTCATAACTATTTGGAGGACGAAATCCAAGTGAGTCTGAATATTATCTGTCTTATTTGTTAACCAAGTTTCCAAAACAACTTTGGGGGTGAAAGGGAATTCAGTAATGCATCTTCATTTCTTTCCACATCCCTTTATACTCATAATGCTCTTTTGATTGTTATGTTTTCACTCTCAACCAAAGGTCCGGGTATATCTGAAAGAGGTAACGGATGTGTGCAGTTTAGCGTCAAAACGAAAGGAGTACACCCAGACAGTCAGAGTGGCTTCCCAGAGTACACGCTCTGTGTCTTTCATCATAATCCCTATGAAGCATGGCAAGTTTCCTATTGAGGTGAAGGCTTCTGTTGCGCGTCCACAATTTGACGATGGCATAAGAAAGGAGCTGCTAGTAGTGGTGAGTAATATATATTTTAAAAACATACTCCTATTGCATTCCAAGCAAGTTTGATGATTGCAATTCATCCAGACATTTTTTCTTTCTACAATTTGATCAATGTCATTGAATAATGTGTCAATAAAATCAAGTGTACTTTTTTGATAGCCTAATGGAATAAAGAAAAAGGTCACAGTGAATAGAAACATAAGAGTTGAAAACAGCAGTAAGTTTACTTACCACATTCATATGGTACAAAACATAAATGAACTCCCAAATATTTGTGATCATGAGTAATCATGGTGATGAACCATTTCCAAAACTTTTTTCAACTTCCAGGACAGTTGGAGATTATTACAAATCCAATTGACACTAAATATATGGTTCCAAACACACCTCAGGCTTCACAAATATTTATTACAGGTAAGATGCATTATTAATCAATTCATTCATAATCTGTCAAATAAATATATAATTGTAATTAGATTTGACTAAGATTGTTTACACTATCCTATTGGATAAGCACGATGTTGTGATCTACCTACTTCTCTGCAACCTCAATTATTGTTAATGGGAATCTGTTCTCATCCTTAATGTCTGTAATTGTTCTGTGTGTGGGGCTTTATATTCATGTGTAGGAGGATCGCAGATGAACGTGCTTGTGGAGAAGGTCCTGAGTGGCTCCTCTTTGGGCAATCTAATCCATCAGCCCGGAGGCTGCGGAGAGCAGAACATGATGGGCATGACTCTACCTGTTATTGCTACAACGTATTTGGACAAAACCAAACAGTGGGATGCAGTAGGATATTCGAAACGTGATAATGCCCTTGAACATATTAAGACAGGTACAGCTATATACACATCTTTCTTTTGTTGAATGTGCACTGAGGGTTTATTGAAATGCATTTCCTTACATTCTTGCTCATTGGTAATTAAGGTTTATGTGTCACTGAACAGGGTTCAGAAATGAGCTTGCCTATCGGAAGCCTGATGGAGGTTTTAGTACTTTTCAAACAAGTACTGCGCTCTCATGGTAAGGCATTGACACACTGGAAAACATGATATTTTATTTTATGTACTTGTATGTCCAGTCCATTTATTTTATGCTCAGTGAATGCTCATTCAACTTCCCTCTGTTTACATCCCTTCTCCTACCAAAGGCTGACATCTTATGTTGCAAAGGTGTTTAGCATGGCCTTTTATCTGGTAGATATCGACATAAATATTATCTGCGGTGCCATCAATTGGGTGATTCTAAACTCACAGAAAAATGATGGCAGGTTCATGGAGATTGGACGTGTAATACATGGAGAGATGATGGTGTGTACATGAAGTTACAACACAATTTAGTTGTGGATGAAACACTTATAACTATCACATTGGCCGTTGGTTATCAAGCCATTGATGATCAGGATTTTGGCTGCAAGCTCACTCTTGTGTACACGTAGGGGGATGTGCGTGGCTCGGACTCTGATGCCTCCATGACGGCTTTTTCACTCATTGCCATCCAGGAGGCAAGGCCAATTTGTGCTGACAATGTTAATGTGAGTAGCACATTCTTTACATTTATTACCCCCATATCTGTTTGTCCTTGTTTTAACCTCCTACTTATATGCATCTCACATTATCAAAGACGAAAAATATGAAATCTATTGTAAATAGTGAGTTATTCTCTACGTCTATCAAGCTTGTTATCAAATCACCCGAGCAGTGGCGTATTTAGAAAACTGTCTCAGATAAAAAATCTTGTGATTGGTTTGCTCACTTCAAGTGAAAAGTCTTATGTCAGACGTAAAGAAACCCTTTACGTGCCTCTCCAGGTGATGTTACTGCTTTCATTCACAATACACGCATTACCAGCAGTGAACCATAAATGTTACTAGGTCTTGAGCAGGGGCGTTTCTAGGTTTCTGAAACATCTGGAGCTTAGCCCAGAGGGAAAAGGAAAAACAAATTTAATGCTTTTGTATGCTGCTGTGTAGTAATGCGCGATATAAACGATATACGATATAAACGATAAAAAAATGGCCTACGGTAGAGATTTTAATTCTATCGCTCTATCGCGATAATGCATGTTGATGACGCAAAATACAATGTTTAATTTTTGGTTTGGTGCGGTTCCTTTTCACATTGCAATTTTCGCAACAGTGCCAGAAGTCGTCAACAAAACTGCATGTGTGCAAAGAACGTTAAATCATTGGACAAAAAGGTCTGGGGCGGGGTAAAGCGTTAAAGAAAAAGGGGGGGGGGGGGCGGGGGGGGAAGCACCGGTGAAAGTAAACAATCATGGATATCCAGCGTGATATACATTGATCTGCGGACTGGTCCAACTCCTTCTCCCTCATCCTGACTCGGAATGTGTTAAATGTATCGGCATTTTTAAGTTATGTTTTCCACCATACTTTTTACTTGCTTTTGTCGGACCGTCGGGTGGTGGCTCAACATGGAGCAAAGACGAGACGGAATGTCTTTTGGATATCGGACCCAAATATCCAAAAGACGTTCCGTCTCCTCTTTGCTCCATGTTGAGCAACGTCTCCGAGACCACCTCTCCGGCTGGGTCAACCTCATTTTGATCGATAAAAAATGTCACGCAATCGACAAAAATCGTAACAATCAATGATCGATCATCAATTAATCATGCCCATCCCTAATTGTCAGTACAGTGTCTGTTCCTTATCTAGAAAGACACCCGTTTTTCCTGTTCTCTGCATCTTGGGTGGCATTTAAGAACCAAGGACTTAAACTAAGTGTAGTGCCTTTTAGAATGGTTTGCACTAAAGGAAAGAAACCCAATACTTATTTTATTTATCTGCAACATTATGTTGTATGATTACAGTGTTTCACAATAAATGTTCTCGAAATGACATACTATATTTCTCTTTTTGTTTTAAATACATTTAGCAGTTTGGCTTTCCTTAGGGTCTATGTAACCTGTTCTGAATTTGTTCCGATTTTATATCGTGATATATATCGTTATCGCAAGAGGCTGCAATGTATATCGCAATATGGATTTTAGGCCATATCGCCCATCTCTACTGCTGTGCATGCAAATATTTTCCTAAGGCTTTACCTAAATAAACAAAATACACAGTTTATTATAGCTTTAAAAGATCTACCTGACTACTGTGCTGCTTTTCCCCAAACATCTAAAGTCCCATTCAAGTTATTTCAGAGTAAAATGAATACAAGTCAGACAGACTTTATATATATATATATATATATATATATATATATATATATATATATATATATATGGATCTGACTGGGGATAGGATAGGTTTATTCACTTGAGGTGGGAAACAGTCTGTTTATGTTTTTAAACTGTTTATTTTCCTGCCAGGACTATCTAAAACAGGGGTGTCCAAACTACGCAGCCCACTTTTGATTGGCCCGCAGCACATTTTAAAAATATGTTTTTCTTTAATAATTTTTTTTTTTTTTTTTTTTTTGCTTGACTTTATTGCATTTCTTAGTAAACTCACTAGGTGAAGCTATTGTTCGAACAAGTCAGGTGACTCCCCATTACAAGAGCAATCAAAGAAAAAATTTCCCGCCCTTAAGAAAAGATGGCAGAACCAAATAAACGGAAGATCGAAAGTGAGTGCAGAAAATTTCAGCCACGGTGGGAAAATGAATACTTCTTCACAGAAGTCAAGGGGAAGTGTGTCTGTATAATTTGTAAGGAAAGTGTTGCCGTGATGAAGGATTACAATGTAAGAAGACACTATGAAACTAAGCATCAGTGCAGCTACATGTCCTATACTGGTGCTGAGAGACAAATTAAAGTGAAACAGATGGCAGCAAGCCTGCAAACTCAACAACAGTTTTTTAGCCGGGCCAAGAAAACACAAGAAAGTGCCACAATGGCTAGCTATGAGGTAGCAAAACTGATTGCACAACATGGGAAACCTTTCTCCGATGGTGAATTTGTAAAGCAGTGTCTCACAAAAGTTGCTGAAATAATGTGCCCTGAGAAAATGCAGGAATTTAACAATGTTAGCATGTCGAGGAACACAGTTGTGCGGAGAATTGAAGACCTACCAGCAAACGTAAGACACCAAGTGTTGGAAAAAGCCTGTGCTTTGGATTTTTATTCAACTGCATGTGACGAGAGCACAGATGCCACCGACACCGCTCAGCTATTGATATTTTTGAGGGGAGTTGACGACAACTTTTGCACTACGGAGGAGCTGCTTGATCTGAGGAGTTTAAAGGGCACAACAAAAGGAACTGACATGTTTAAAGCTGTGTCAAATGCAATTGAGAAGGCCGGACTTAAATGGGACAAGATGTGTGGAGTAACAATTGATGGGGCTCCGGCTATGACAGGCAAGCATAAAGGAATGGCCTCTTTGGTGTGTGCAAAGGTCCGAGAGTGTGGAGGCACCGCTGTTAAAATGCACTGTATCGTCCACCAGGAAGCCCTCTGTGCCAAGACAGTCCAGCTTGGCGATGTGATGAACACGGTTGTGAAAACCATCAACATTATTAGGGCACGAAAGGCTCTACCACAGAGAATTCCAAGCTTCCTGTCTGATGTAGATGCTGAATACGGGGACCTACTCTACCATTAGGAAGTGCGCTGGCTTAGTCGTGGTGCCGTGCTGAAGCAGTTTTATTCACTGAGGTCGGAAATCGACCAGTTTTTGAAAGAGAAGGACCGACCTCTTCCTGAGCTGAATGACCCTCTTTGGTTGGCAGACCTGGCTTTTTTAGTCGATGTTACAGCCCATCTCAACACACTGAACAAGAGCCTATAAGGAAAAGACCAACTTGTGCCACAACTGTATGCGCACATGAAATCATTCTGTGTCAAGCTCCGTCTCTTTGAGACACAACTACGTAACTTCAATGTTGCGCATTTCCCCACGCTGTCAGAAATCAATGCTGCTTTTCCATAGGCAAATATTTATGCTAAAAAGGATAAATACGTGTCTGTGATTGCAACTCTCATGACAGAGTTCAGTCGGCGTTTCGAAGATTTTTCAAACATTGAAAAAGAAATAAAGCTGTTCTCGACTCCCTTCCTGATGGCCGCAGAAAACGTGCAAGAGACTCTGCAGATGGAACTGATCGAAATGCAGTGTGATGACCATCTGAAGAATCAGCACCAGCTTCTCTCCCTACCTGACTTCTAGCGGAGCTTGGAAAAGGCCAAGTTTCCTATGATGACGCGCCACGCAAAAAGATTGATGAGCCTGTTCGGCTCAAGATATATATGTGAGCAAACATTTTCTCTTTTAACCCTGAACAAAAGCAGATTGAGAAGCAAAATGACAGACAGCCATATCTGTGATGTCCTTCGCATCTCAACCACCAAACTTAAGCCGGACCTGCCAGCCATCCTTCAGTCCAAAGCGCAGCATCACTGCTCCCACTGAGTGTAACGTGTTCCCACTATAGGCGAGTTAAAAATATATTACACAGCATTCATATGTTAATACAGTATGAGACAAAAACACATGAATGGTACATGTCTACATGTAATATTTATTCTATTTCTTTGCACTTAATTTGAGTTTGTATAGTAATACTTACATGTTACATTTGCTTTTACTTAACAAGTATAGAAAACAATAAGACTGTTGAGTTCACTCTTTGAATGTGAAGAAGTTGTATATTTTCTGCCTTTAATACTTTCTTTTCGAAAACAATGTACCTATGTAAATACTGTTGAAAGAGAATTATTTACTTCTTCTCTTTTCAGGGTGTTACAGAGACAGACAGAAAAGCCCTGATTTAACTGGTTAAAAATAATAAATACGTCATCTATAAACAAAGATATAAATGCATCAAGTTATTGTGGTTTCATATAGTTAAAAATGTGTTATTTTTGCCAAGTGGCCCGGCCCTTCGTAGATTTTTCTGTATGTGGCCCTCAGTGAAAAAGTTTGGACACCCCTGATCTAGAAGGACTAGGCTACTTTATTTTGAGATGCCCCATGTTTCCTTCTAAATAACTAACTACCATTAGTAACTAGAATCATTTCATCACTTCTAGACTGAAGTGAACTAATGCATTCCATAGTTTCCAGTAAATATATCAATAAATATTATTTTCTTAGCAAAAATTAGATTCGGGGCTAATTAAACATATCCGAATAAAACAGCCTAGTGACGCCACTGGTCTTGAGAAGGCAATTTCCCATCACATGCGACCCCTGTGCAGGAAATGTCCCACAACATTTCTGGGATAGACTTCACGTGTGAATGGGGCTTAATATATTTCATTGATAAAACAACACAGTTGAAAACCTTGCCATTGGCTACCTCATTAAATATACAAATTCAAGGTGAAGAATAATAAAAGTATTTTATTAATAATAATAAATTATATTATTCATAAAGTCATTGGTGGAGGTTTCATGATTGATCACATTCATGAAACCTGATTTGATACATTGTTTCTTAACATGGGGAGCTCAACATACAAATCCCCCTCTCTTTCATGGGTGTTGGCTTGACAACCAAGTCATTTCATCATGTGCGTAAATGTTTACAATGATTTTCTATGTGAGACAAAAGCTAAACTTGTATTCATGTTGATTATTTAGTTATTTTCTTTGAAATCATGCATCAAACCACTTCATCTTAAATAATTGTCATACCCTTTTGTCCAGAATATCCCAGGGAGCGTAAACAAAGCTGTGGATTTCCTGGAGAAGCGACTACCACAACTTACGAACCCATATGCTGTTGCCATGGTATCCTATGCACTGGCCAACGAAAATAAGTTAAACAAGGAGATCCTCTACAGAAAAGTATCCCAAGGTTTTTACAACTCCTTTTCAAATACAAATTTAACGATGGACAAATGATGCAGTAAATCTAACAGTACGATTTATTTTTGTCCTGTCTACTCTTGTGTTTCTTAGACTCTGACCATTGGCCAGTTGCGTCGGGTCACGTCTTCACACTAGAGGCCACAGCCTATGCTCTTCTAGCTCTGGTCAGAGTCAAGGTGAGCATCTCCTTTTAAGGACACTTAGTTGTTATTCGTGTTGCACAACCAATACAAAACAAAATCGGTTATCAATGCTCACAATGTCAATGCTTTGAATTCATAATGTCATTACGTATATATGTATATATGCACAAATACACACACACACACAAATATTCATATAAATGTAAAAAAAATAAAAATGTTACCCGTTTAAAGGACTTTGAGGCTGCTGCGCCAATTGTCAGATGGCTTAACGTTCAGAGATCCTCGAACGGAGGCTTTCATTCTACTCAGGTAAAATGCATTCATTTCAATCTTACATTTAATTGCTAAATGACTATTCTCATGCCTTTTGTTTTCTACCAAGCTGTGCTTTCATGGTCCTCTGTACATATCTATCTGTTTGTGTTTCATTTTATGGGTGTCTTTCTTTATTTGTTCCCCTTTTGTTTAATGTCTAGTCAACCATCATGGTGTATCAGGCACTTTCAGAGTATTGGGTTAATGTTAAAGAGCAACAATATGCAATGGATATTGAGATTCAAGTGGAAGGCCGCTCAGGGTCGTTGTCCCCCTTCAGAATGAGCACTGAAACCGCCTATCAGTCTAGAACATCTAAGGTAGGTATACATTGGCATATTATGAATTGTTTTTATTGCTGGTGGCAAAGAATGGTGAAGGTCTGTAGAAGATCTTAACTCGATGGATAATGTTAGGGATGCTACCTCCATCTTTTCTATCATCTGTCTATCATTGTGGTCCGACATACACTAGAGATGGATACTTTATTCATCCATGATGACAAATTTGGTTGTTACAGCACCAGAACAATAAAAGTAAATATCAATATAAAATGATGAGTAAACGTACAATATCATTCAATAAAATGTTAGTATATTTATACAGTGTTGCATGTGTAGCATTAAGCAATCTTTTTCTCGGTGAGGACATTTGACAATTGTGTGTGTGTGTCTGTGTGTATGTCTGAATTTCAACAGTACAATGGCCTTAACAAGCAAGTGAACGTCACTGCCGAGGGTACCGGAGAAGCTACTGTGTCAGTGCGTATTTTTATATTCATGTTGACACATTCACTATTTGCATAATTATATTTCCATTACGAGGTACGTATAATGTGTGAATATTTGTTTAATGTATCCCACATGGATTAAAGGGATAGGGTTATACAGTAAATCATTGGAATTACTGTTTCAGCATTGACATGTAGTTGTTGGATGTTTAAAAAAATGTGTCCTGTACCCTGTTTTTCTGTCTGTCTGTTCAACAGGTAGTGTCACTGTATTATGCAACGGCTGCGAAAGATCAAGCAAATGACTGTGCTAAATTTGAACTGAATGTGACACTTTCCCAAGGTAAACTTGTCAATGTCTGGCATTCAGTTTTGTTACCTAGCTTTGTCGGTGCTGAGCAACCTCCGGTTCTTCTTTTAAGGCTAGCCCTGGTTTATTCCATACATCAGGAAGGATCAAAACCGATCTGACGTTGTCGATCACTCAGCACCCACTCCTAGCCTAGACTAGTTTGAAACGAAGGCCGAGCATACACTTCAATATTTCAGAGCAGAATTGTGGTGTAGACTAGTTTTAGCGATCGGGAGGAACTCGCAAGGTCGCAAACTCTGATTTGTTAATATCGTGTCACAGGGTCAAAAATTCCCGACAATTGCATCGCTGTCGCCCCAATCCAGTCTACGACCTCCAATTATTTTCAAACATGTTTGATAATTTCATTGTACGTGTTGTGCTGTGGGTGGAACACTGAGGTGATTTATTACACTGGCAATGAGAAGTCTGCATCAATAACGTTCTGAAGCTTCCAGCTTCTTATTAAACACAATGGACCCAAATCAGTCAGAACCTGACAAGACCATCGGTCTCAGGCCATAGGGAATGCTTTTAGATTAGGGCAGGGCCACAGAAATATATATATATATTTATAGTTACAAAAAATAACTGAATGTGGCATAGGTTATTTTGAACAGTTCATCTCTTGCATCCCGAACTGGCAACTGTTTTCAAATCAGCCATATAAGTATGCAATAATTTCTTGTGGGCTGATTATAAAACAGCTCACGTGGCGTCCGTCTTGATGACATATCATGTTCCTTTTAAGATGCTGTAAATGTGTTACATATAGCGCCTTAAAGGGACGATAGCGACATTCACCCCACTGGAGTCATCAGGTGGGCAGCCTTCTCACAGAAGTGTCATTTGTAGGTCCTCAATAACTGGGGACTCAATGGTAACCCCTTATGTCCCAGGTGCGCCCCCTCTGCCTTTACCAATTCTGCTGGTTCATGGTGTTTTGCAGCTCCATTGGTATCCCCCTCGCTAGCTGATCCAGTAGCTACTGCAGCATCCCGGGTTGGGGGTTACATTATACATGTACTTCTTTTCTTTTTTTCATTCTAGCATTTTAATGTTCTGTTCATGCTCTTGTCTTCCAGGAGCAGAAGTGGATGACCTAAACACATATTTGCTTAAAATAGAGGTCTTGTAAGTAGACAACATGAAATATAACACATGTGAAATATAACTGTGTTTTTTATTACTTTTCACATTTCAAGTACAAAAACATCTGAAAATTCTGATGTATACTTTTATGTGGTCGACAATTGAATGTATTGTCAGTAATTCCCTCACATCCAGGGCCCTATTTTTCTTGGTCTGAAACGCAAGTGAGAAGCGCAAAACGGAAGTAGCTTTGTGGGCGGGGCTCTGCCGCTGTTGCTATTATAACGGCGGATAAATGACTCTTGCGCTCAACGCAAATCTAAAAAGGGTTGCCCTGAAGTAGCCTAATGATCCGTAGGTGTGGTTTGGGCGTAACATGCAATAAACCAATGAGAGTGCCATCTCCCATCCCCTTTAAGAGCCATGAGCGCATTCGAAACTGACGAGTTGATATTTTGACAGCGCGTTTACAGTCTCCGGTGAGACAGATGCATGACCACATGAATTTCAAACTTCAAATGGCTCAGTTTGTGCCCAATAATATGCCCTAATTCACACATGGAATAGCGTTTTTTTCTACAACTTCCGAAACAGGTATTAATCAGATGTGCTATGGCCCTATAGTATCATAGGGCTACCAAGAGGTCATGCACTAGGTGGTTCAATCTTAAGTATAACATTTCTTTAAGTCAGAAATCAAATCCTCCACTTATGCTGTATTCTAGTTTTATTCACTCTTACCAAGTAGTATCCACATTGATACTTCCACTGTTCTAATTATTATGCTACATATTATAGCCCTTGCACTTGTTGAGATATACTGTATATATATGTATATATATATTTTTATAATTGTACATATAATTTGGGGAATAAAATAGCAATGAAAATAAAGAGACAATAACAGTATCCGAGTTCCGATATAAATAGGCGATAGCAATGAAAATAACTTTAAATAAGCAGGAAATCATCAAATATAGGCTGCATTTCGACAATGATTTGTTATATTTTGGGCATTAATAAACTTGTATCCTATTAAGGGTTGGGAAGTTAGAGGTGGGTTTAAATGTAATGAACAAATAAGCCTATTAGCTTATTCACATATTAGTTCTGCTTCTTGCCAGTGGGGCTTTGAAAAAATGTCTCCAAAATTTTGATCAATAAACTATTTCATTTATGACCATGTGCGGTTGTCAAGAAAGGCAAGAAATGTATTATAAAATGCTCTAGGGCTGGTCTCTCAATATTTGGTCTTGCATAATTAATAAGCATAGCCATGGGTCTCCCAGCATTTCATGTCAAGTTAAATGTGTTTTCCTTTTTAATGAGCAGTGTGTGCTCTTTAGGAGAGGGCCAATGCCCATATTAGTTAGGTCTCTTGACATGGATTCTGGAATTAATATATATTATAACACTTCTTGCAGGTATAAGGATATGGACAAAGATGCAGGCATGACCATCTTGGATATTGGTTTGCTTACTGGTTACACAGCTGATATAGACCATCTCAACCAAGTGAGTACAGTTTTGTATTTGTTAAACAATGACAAGACCTGTGAATAATTTTCATTAAACTGTTTGTGTGCCTGTAGTTGTCAAAAAACAAGGACAGAGCAATCAGAAAGTATGAAATGAACAAAGTGCTGTCAGAGAAAGGTTCCCTTATCCTTTACCTGGACAAGGTAGGCCACTTTACTTTCCCCATTCTGCAACAGAACACCCAGATTTCTCCCATCTACATAACTACCTAGTTACAACCTTTCTGTTTGCCCTCTTCAGGTGTCTCACAGACAGCCAGAGGAAGTGGCTTTCAATATCAGACAGACAATTAAAGTTGGTGTCTTACAACCAGCAACTGTATCTGTCTATGAGTACTATAATGGTGAGCACCGAAAATTCTGCACCTTGATGAACATGTGCAAATCAAGTTGGGATCCCTAAAAAAACTTCCACTACGTCAAAACTAGCTGAGACGGTTAAGAGTGTGCCATGCCTTTAGCAACAGATGGAATTTTTTATCAAGATACAATCTTGTTTAAACAACGGTTGTAGAATCAACATATTTCTCTTGTGTAAACAGGTTATGTATTTGTATGCCAGATTCTTTTTTCATAGATGTTAACGGAGCCATGTTTAAATTCAGTGGCATCTAACAGAACGGACATGAAAAATTGAATATAATATTCAGCAGTATCTTTAATCAGTGTATATCCAATTACAATGTTACCTGTGAATGGGCCCTTTATATCCATGGGTTCTCCATGTGGCACTGCTATTATTCTACAGTAGCACAGAAATTACAAAAGGCTCCAGAGCGGATCCTTTTATTTATTTTTCATAAATCGATGGCTTATAGTTCTACAGACTAAATAACTAACTACAATTTATAAATCAGAAACAATATAGGAGGTACCCACTGGTACCTCACAGGCCAAAACAGGCCTCCGTAGCTCCTCCTACACATTGGAGAGGAGCAGTGGGAGGGGGATATTCAATTTGTATCAATCTGCAACTTCACAGCTCGATACCACTAAAACCGAACTTCACCCCTTAAAACATGTTTTCCCAATAACAAAAACTGCCTTTTGTTTTTTTCCTTGCAGAGAAACCTTGTGTGAAATTCTATCATCCAGCTAGGGAAGATGGAAAACTACTTAAACTCTGTCGAGGGGATCTATGCAAATGTGCTGAAGGTAAAAAAAAGCTCTTATTTACCCCCAATAACCTGCTGCTTCACAGGATCAATTACAAGTACATGGCTTGATTTAGTGAGTAACTTCGCCATCCATCCAGCAGAACCTTTCAAACAACTAGCTATATCAGGTTACCTAATGGACACACACATGTCATTTCACATAAAGCTGAATATCTTTGTACTGAATTTGTTTTTCCAGAGGAATGCAGTATGCAGAAGAAGGGTGAAATCGACAATATTGAACGAAATGAGAAGGCCTGTGATGCTGAAGCAAAAATCGATTATGGTAATTTGGTAGTTTATGTTAATGTATGTTTGAATAATATAAACATATACATGTGCTTGGGGGGGGGGGGCGATCAGAATATCAGACTAACAGTTTGCTACCCCTCTGTTCTCAGTGTACAAGGTTAAGATGGACGGCTATGATGATCACCAAACCACCGATTTTTACAAGATGCGGATAGAGAAGGTCATCAAGGAAGGTAAGTCTTTATCTCCTTTGTACTACAAGCTAGGTAAAAGTGACCTAGACAACATTTTTAAATGCAATATTTGAATTGTGGAGCTCGATGCCGCTTGCCCTATGGCCATAGAAAAACAACACAATCACAAACACGCTCCCTGTGCCTTTCCAAATTACATGCAAAAATAAATGTCGTAGGGGCACGTCAGTCATGGGCAATGAGATAATTGTCGACAGCGATTTGGAGTGAGTCAAAGTCATTTGCCAATGCGGCACAGGACTTTCCGTTTACATGTGATTTTGAGCATAGCACTTATCATAGTCAAATTGACACTGTGGCAATTAAGCTATTGACCCAAAGCCATGCACACTTTTTAAGGGGGATGGCCTCCATGAGCCTACTCAGTATCCGGGTCCTGGCTTATTGGAAAGTTGGATTGTGAATAAACAAATATTCCATTTCCGGATTTAATCACAAATGTCCTTAGAGCATGTTGACCAAATATTGTGTAATTTGCCCAGCACTCCATTTTAAGTTGTTTTTTTTAGATTTTTTTATATGTTCTCTGTACTATAGCAGAAAACACAGAGCTGATTTGTAGATGTTCTATTTAGTTTGGTCAACAAACAAGTTGGCCGGAATATCTCACTAGGCTGCTGTTTAGCTGGCAGTGAGGGTTTATGGAACTCTCGTGTGGACGTGTGGAACTCTTATGGACGTGTTGGGCCCTTGAGGTCCACAAATGCCCTAGGAACTGCCCCATGTGGCAGCTCCTAAAATAAAGAATAACCTTGAAAGCAATGTGTTTATTGCTCACTTGCTGTTTTGTTTTGCTAATTTATTCGCAGGATCTTCTGATAAATCTCCATTGGGTAAACACCGCATCTTCCTTGGTTACTCCCATTGCAGAGAGTCTATAGGTCTGAGCCCTGGCAAGAGCTATCTCATCATGGGCACATTGGATAATACAGAGAAAATTGACGATGAGTATGTTTCATGTTTTTATTTGTTTTAGACATTAATTTGAATGGTTAACCTGGTTGAAATGTATTGAGCGTCAGCCGAGGTGCCAAGTGTTTTCAACAATGTGTTCAATAACATGTGCAGCTACGAGTTAACTAAAAGAGGAAGGTGGTCCCCACATATATATTATTAAGTGAAACTATTCTGTTTAGCTTTTTTCCAGTAGTAGCTAGACCCGTTACAATAACTGCTTTTGTTAGACCATATATTGTCCCGTAAATATTTATTTACTATATTATAATTTCAATTTCAATTTTGTGCCACTGATATAACTGAAGCATAAGACAAGAGCACTCCGTTCAAATAATTCCTAAACAAATGAAGGTTAACACTGTGGAGAGTGGCTCATCATTTTAAATGTACTCAATTCAGACCCTCCAGGATTTCGCGATGTTGCTATTTGCAACTTCAACGCAACATCAACCAATCACCGCGAATTCAGGGCGGTGTCGCAATTTTAACCAACCACCGCAACTTTCCCGCAAATTTGACCAATCAGTGGCGTCGTCTTGAACTGACGTCGACAAACTACCTTCCGCCTTACTTCCGTGTTTACTACGTTCAAGCGATTCAATCATTCATGCAGCATGTGCGCGTCCAACTTTTCACACTTACCGACCAAAATAACTGCGAAAGATCGCGAAAAGCAGTATCCTGGTATTCTACATGAAAGCGGCTGGGAATTATTTTACACTGCATGCAACATTGTGGTGGAACATAAGCACAAATCTTCCATTGATAAGCATTTTGCCAGCGCGAAACATAATTGCAGAACTGCAGAACTGCAGGACGTCAGATGACGAGGCAGATCACTATGACACAGGCTGTTGCATCCAAGTCAATTGCAAGCGTGGAAAGGATCAAGAATCAATTAATCATAGAACCATTTCTCAGTGTTTTTGTTCTTTTAATTAATGTTTTTTTCAGTAATAACTTAATATTTAACAAATTACTCGGGAAAATTGTAGTAATAACTTAATATTTAACATCAGGAAAATCGCAACTTTTATCGCAACTTTCACTTCCTCTCGGACTGTAATCGCAACAAAAACCTAAAAAAAAACACCGCAACTTTCATCGCAACTTTTTGGAAAAGCTCACGCAACAGGCATTTTAGGCCGCAACAATCTCAAAAAAGGTCCGCGAAATCCTGGAGCGACTGTCAATAAAAAGATTGCAGACTCATGGCACCATTGCAGCATTAATGCCCATTACCTAACATATGCAGTAGACAGAAATATTAAAGAATATGCTTTCCACTTTCCTTTTTTTTAGGTATCGGTATGTGCTAGGGGAGAAGACATGGATAGAGTACTGGCCAACAGAACCAGAGTGTGCTGAAGATTTTCAAAATACCTGTGAAGGCCTGGAAGAGCTAGTTTTTACATTTGAATATGAAGGATGTAGGGATTAGTGTGAACAAAGACCAGGCAACAGAATCTGTGATTTGCTTTTCAATCCGAATATGAATTTGACCAAATGATTAGTGTTTCAAAGCTTTCAATTTCTTCTGTGGTATAAATGAAATAGTATCCGGTTAATTTCGTCAAATTGGGTAAACTTAGTTGACTTGGTGATGTTAATAACAAAAGTTACATACCAAACCTACCTGGATCTTCTTTTGTTGGAACATAATTCATAGACTCAATAAGGTATTATTGACTACTGCTATGGCTTCATTTTTTGGTATAACTGATTTTCAGGATTATGAAATGGACTAAAAAATTGTAACATTAAAAAATCTGGATTGTAACTGTGTATTTTCATTTAATCTATTTGAATAAAGTCAAATCATGATGAAACCAATTGGATTCTATTATTCGGCCTATGTTACACTAAGCAACATGCTGTAAAGTTGTTGCTTCCCTGTTCAATAACTAAAATAGGCCCATTCACAGGTAACAAAATCATAAACATTCTTATTGTAATGGGATTAAGCACTGATTAAAGATACTGCTTAATATTAGATTCAATTTCAGACAAGTCTGTTCTGTTAGATGCCACTGAACTGTAACATGGCTACGTTAACATATATAAAAAGAATCACCCTTTTCTTCGAAAATTGGTAACAAAAACGAAACTGCACACCTTCATGTTATTACAAGCAACCTATATTCACTTAGCGCATTGCAAGTAAATATTGCCATGTAGCGCCAACTGCTATTGACATGAATGATCAATACATTTAACGGATAGTGATAATTATATTATTATATAATTATCAATTCCTTGAATTAACAATTATAATATAATTATATTATTATATTATAATTGTAGTTTACCACTTTGGATGCATTCAGAACACTGTTGAGAAACATCAATAGGCTGTTACCTCCAAAACGGCCTACAACTTGAACAGCGTTCATCCTTTTGGGTTTGGTGAAACAATTCCCGCTGGTAAGCGCCATAAACAATCAACCTTGGTGTGAATACAATTTGTTGTCTTTTTCGTGAAAGGAAATGCATTGTGTGTGCAGTCCATTTCATCTTAATGATTTGTAATTTAATTGTTTGAAAAAAATCAAAACTAACAATCACGTTCAATGCAAAAGGACCCTACCATGCGAGTCGTGAGTCAGTGCTCTCTATCACAGCTAATTATATTAACGCCGTCGAGAGGCGATGTTCATATAATATCCTTTTGTGCCTATTATTTACTTGGCAAGAAAGAAATGTTTAAGAATACCCTCTAATTGAACGTGAAGGTGGAATTGAGGATGGAGGTCTGTAGCTAGACCCTTCTGAACCTTTTGGGGGTAAAATAATGTCCCTGGAACTTTATTTAGACCCTGGTTCCTGCCGTGGAAACGCATCGAGTTCATCCAAAGGTTCCTAGTTCCTTAGGAAATGCACCCCGATGGAAGGGCCCTTTTGTGGTCCAAAGGAGAATGGGTAGAGACGGACAACCAGGGGTCACCTATGAGATCACAGATCCAAGGAGTGAATGCTCACGTTCATGGGTTGTTCACCATAATAGACTAAAATCCTACAAAGGGACTCTTCCAACTACCCCAGTTCATAGTCAGTCGCCCTCAAGGCCGGCTGAGACGGGCACCTCAGAGACATCAGTCCCTCCCCTCACTGCTTTGTCAGGGGCCTTGCCTTTTCACCCTCCTACCCCTCCTCATGTGCCTTCAAGAGCTGGGAGGAAGCTCTTACCTGCTACTGACAGTACTGCCGCACGGCGCAGTGCTCCCCCTTCCCCTCATTCCCACAGTCGTCCGCCCCTTTCCCCCTCCGCACCTGATGGACATTCCATGTCTCCTCAGGAGCCTCTGCCTGTCACGTCCCGTTGTGGACGCACGGTTAGGCAACCGCCAAAGTACAGGGACTTTGTTACTCACGCCTCGTGCCCACTGCACCGTCCGTCAACGGACGTCAGAAGGCGTGGCTGACGGACGGGGGAGCTTTCCAGGGTCGTCACAGCCCGAGTAGTGTCACAGTGCTTAAATTTGCATACGTGATCTGATTGGATGACGGATCCGTCGCTGCCGAAAAAGTTAAACATTTTTCAACTTTTTGACGGCGCCGACGGATCCATAGGAACGGACGGATCCACAATGCATTGCGCGTCCGTCCCCATTCAAAGTCAATGGGGATTGTCCACGGACGGTGCAGTGGGCACGAGGCGTTAGGGGTAGGGGTAGAGCAGTGTAGGGGTTTGTTGGACCCTTTATAGGTTGTGTTTATTGTGGGGGTACTGTGAATTTCTCTTACATTGTTTATGTGTACCTACCTTGGGTCGGAATGTTTCGTATTTCAAATCCACTTGAGTGATTTCTACTATGTTCGGGTTCCTGTATTGCCACTGTACTGACTTTCAGATGTGATATGGTTACGTTGCTGTGTTTCAACAGGTTCCTTGAAATGGGGACATTTCTATTTGTAGTAGGGGAAGACTGTAACCTTGTAGTTGGCATTATTTGCGTTGTTTTAATTTTAATTTGCATGGTACTGTTGGGATTGATTCTTTTGTTGTTTGGTACATATGTGTTGCGATGACATGATATTGGTTCCGGCCCATCTTTTGTTTTGGGGGGGGCAGTTGAGTGGGGTGAGCAATTGAAGAGATTCACCGAGCACATGATGTACTGTGTTGCCATATTGGTCTTAATTAAAGAAGAGAATAACACAGACAACTATATTCATTATTTAGTGTAACCCCCCATGTCCCCAAGATCCCGCAGTGACCGGAGGGCGCTACCTGAGCAGAAATAAGGGTTACACATAAACCGCAAGCACGCACATACACACCGCATACACACATCGCACACACACATGCGCACCAACATACACGGAAACGCACCCACACGCGCGCACAAACACACGCACGCGCACACACCGCACGTCAAGAAAAAGGCAGCGACACATACACGGAAGCGCACACACACACACAAACACACCAACACACGCCATCGCCACACGCGCAGTTAAGAACACACACCGCAGCGCACACACCGCAGCGACACTCACCCAGGTAAAACGTTATGTTTTTAAATATAACGGCTCCGCCATCGACACGCGCGCAGGTAAGAACACACACGCACGCGCACACACCACAGCGACACTCGCCTAAGACGTTAAGAAAATGATTGAGTTGTAGTGTTCCTGCCCCAAAGTGTGTTTGCACAGGGCCAGCTCTACATTGCCTTTAGCAGAGGCAAGAGTGCCAGAGGTGTTAGGGTGTTTGTTGGAGACCACAAGGACGGCCTGACAGACAACATTGTGTTTTGAGAACTGCACTAAGTGCACTGTGGCCGATGATAAATATTACCCTATGAAATTTTTTGCAATGCAATGTTACCAGTTCACTTCACCTTGTGGTTGGGTCTACTTGTTTATTTTGCGCTTTTATCTCGCACTTCATTTTTTGGTACACTAGATTACATTGTACATATGTGCGATGACAATCAATGGATTCTGAATCAAACTTATGACCCAGTAGAGGTTGAGCGCCACGCACGCATGGAAACTGTAGTATTTATACTTACACAAATATAGGTGAGACCAAGAACAAAGGCTTTCTTGTGTTCTATTATATATCCTAATTTATCTTTCTTTAAATTGTCATCTTCTGTTGGACTTCTGTGCTAGTCATGGATTGTCTATAACAGGGGTCAGCAACCTTTTCAACTTGCAGTGCCAGTTTTACATTTTTTTCGTTAATGAGTGTGCCTTAAAGCTAGGGTGGGTAATTTTGGAGAAAACAGCCGTTGAGATTCCGTTGTGTTCTCTCTGGTCCCTCCCTGCCACGCGCTACCTGCTGTAGCTCCTCCCTCCGAACGTCAGTTATGCGCGTTCATGTGAATTCAGTTACATTGATAGGAAGACGAAACACCATGTCAGATTCCGAGGTAATTAAACATTAGTGCAAGGCTGCTGCTAGCTTGCAACAACGTTATAACAATACATGGAATATCATATGCTACACTTCCCTCGCTGTGCTTATCTTGGCAGTTGTGTCAAAGTAGCTTTTACACAAACGTGACTCGGACATTATCCACAGTTGCGTTGAGGCCTAGGCGACGTGTGAGCACAATCTCTGTGTTATTCCGACAGGTTAGTGTGACCATAACTAACACATAAAACGGACCGGAAAAGAACCATGGGCCGATGCAAGACATCCTACGGAACCATATTGAAACGGTTACATTACAGAACCGTAATGTAACAGTTATCGTGGCTCTGCCTAGTAAAAAACCATACCAGCCGACACTTTACATATTCTTCACAATATACCATGGAGAGATATCACTATTCCTTACCTGTCTATAAGAAATGTAGCCATCTCAGCGTCCGATTTTACGTTTCTCAGGTCACGTAACACTCCATCGCTCATAAGCCACGCCAATGTTTACTTCGAGCTCTCTCCGCCTCCCTTTTAGCAGCTGTCCTTTCAACAAGTGTTTTTCCTCTTTTTTTCGCTGTCTTAGCGGTGTTAGTTGTTGGTATCCGGGGAATGGGAAATTTAGGGGCCGTTGATGAAGACATTGCTATTCATTTGTTGTCGCCGTAGTAGTGCAAAACTGTCAGACTGCTAGGCTCGTGAATGCTCACGCAGGGACGCACCAACGTCGTTGCCAAGGTGAACGGACAGTCCCACAGCCAATAAGAACGGAGAATCAGAGCCTCGCTCTGATTGGTCAAAGTGTACATGAGCGGTGGCAATTTTTGGGGGCGGTGTCACACCAAATTTGTACCGGGTGCCAAATTTGTACCGGGTACGTAATCCATACGTAATCCATTCCAAACCTGCCTGGCAACAGATGATCGCGGACGATCGGTTAAACACTCTGTTTACTACACATTAAACACAGAGGTTACTAGCTAAATTCGATTAAACAATTAAATGCAATACAAATATAAAGTTAGGAACGCTAATAAATGTAATTTGTAAAGTTAGGGCTATCTGTCTTGTCGCGCTCAATGAACGACTTCGCGAATGTTCTTGAACTCAATGAACGACTTCGCGAATGTTCTTGGCCTTGTGAGAGTCACGCTGCCTCCTAATTTAACTAGAATCGAGCCCACACCTGCAGTGCAACAGCAAAGAGAAACTCTTAACACAATGAAGAAGAAATAATTAGTTCATGGAAATATAAATATGATATTGGATTATGGAATATAGATATCAAATACTGAATATGATCATTTAATATCTCATGAATATCGATTTAGCCCAATAAATGGGGTGTGGTTGCATCCCTACAAAACTTGGTCTTTACCTATGTGTAGATAATTCTTGGTAGTGCTGCTATACGCATAGGCTACCATCGTTTTCGATGTCTGTCTGCCTCCTTGAAGATTTTCCTCATCGGTCGTTGCCTGTAATAAATATGAACAATTAAATAATCATCTCAGAGTTGCAATTTAGGCCAACGACAAATCAAAAAAGGGATCCATTCATAAATCGTCTCGTAGTATTAATAAAAGTCTTAAAGGTGACATATTATACCACCAGGTGTGAGTGTGATTAGCCATTACAAGACGTTTTGAAAATCTGCCTCTTCTGACATCATAAGTGAGCTTGTCCACCTAGATGTATGACTGTTAGATGAGCAATGTCTACTAAGGTCCACCGGGAAGGCCGATAGACTGAGCTATCTGGCAGGACACGCACACTTGTGATGTCAGATGAGGCCAATTTTCAAACGGATCATCATGCCTCATTAAACCAAATACTTTTTGGTCAACCTAGTCTGTTAAAAATGTTCAATCAGGTCAGATGATTCACCTCAATCTCAGATGAGAAGTTGTGCCCTTTGCTGTTCTCGAACACGGCTACCACTTTCCAAACCCCAGAACTACAGGTATCAACACACACACACACACACACACACACACACACACACACACACACACACACGCACACACACACACACACACAAAATCTGTATGGTCATGTATGCTGTTTTGACGAATCGTTACAATATTAACCCAAAATATGCCCACCTCACTATGTCAGGGGGAAAGTAAGATCCAGAGTAAATTCCTGACATCACAGTGACAGGGTCTGACCCTAAAACATTATGAGGAGTCTGTAAAAACATTGAGATTACGATGTAACTTTCAAATTAAATCAGAGATTAAATAATTAATAATAATAATTCTGAATACATGGTTGAACAAATTAAATAGTTTGGTTTACAAAACTTAAATGATTCTGCTGTTACTTAAGCTGTCACCCCACTTTCACTCTGTCTGAGTCTCTAAAAAAAGGCGATTCCAAAGAAAATGCATATTTCTTTCTAAAGAATGTTGTGCAAGTTGATGCATGATACTGTACCACAATATTAACGGTGATGGTAGCTGCATCAGGATCTTTATCATTAACAGGTTTCATGTCAGGTGTTACAGCAAACACCCGATAGTTAACTGAAAGAGACACAAACATATCAAAACTCTTCTTTCACTTTAATACGACATACATAGTGACATAATGTATTGATATTGTTACAGCAAACACCCGATAGTTAACTGAAAGAGACACAAACATATCAAAACTCTTCTTTCACTTTAATACGACATACATAGTGACATAATGTGTTGATATTTTGTAGCTGACGGTTACAGGCTCATTCATCCATCCATACCCGATTTAAAATTACATTATATGTGTTCAATGCGTCTTTGCACTTTTTTATTTACTGCTTTTACCTTTGGGCCAATCCAACTGATGAAAATGATAGTTTGTGCATCTTCGTAAAAACATGCAGCACATAGTGGACAGAAAATTTTTTCGAGGCCTAAGCAGATCTGAACAAGTTCCTTGTATTTGCCAAGATAAAACATTTTCAGGCCTCACTACTAATGGCGCGTTTCCACCAAGCGGTGCGCTGCGGTACGATTAAGTGCGGTACGGTTCACGTTTCTACCGCCAAGAGTGGGCGGGGTCCCAAAATAACCGCACTGAGCCGCGATTAGAGCCCCTATTTTCCGGTACTCCTCTGTCTGGGTACCAAGCGTTCTGAAAGGGTGCTGAAAAGTTGGTGCTGCGCATGCCGTCCGTTGATTGGTCGACAGAATTGTCACTTCCGTGCCACAGGGGGATAAAACGAACCAAACACCGTACTCGCAAGGTATTTCTGCACAGGGGCGAAAGCTTCGTTTATTGAAGAAAAGGTTGCGCAAAAGTTTTCCGTCCTTCTTGGACGTCCTACATTGTTGCTTTTCATTTAATGTGTCGCGTTCTTCTTTTTCATTGAATTTATTAGCAGGCTACACTGTGTCGGGCTGCAATGATGTCACAATGCTTACGTAGCTGCCTCAGCTATCGCCATCCTGCTTAAACCCCGGCCTAGAATAAGGGTACTGTCGGCTGTGGAAACGCAAGCTTCACCTAAACGCATTTAACCATAATGCACATAGCCGTAACGCACCCAGAGGTGTCAAGTAATGAAGTACGAATACTTTGTTACCTTCCTTAAAGGGTAATTCCGGTGTAAAATGGATTTGGGATATGTTTTGTATGATAACGAGTTGAAACGTTCGTTTTATGAGCACAAAAACCGCATATAGACGCTTTCTTCAGATGGCTGTTTTTAGCCGATTCTATCAAAACGCTATAAACTTGGAACGATGGGGGCACTGGTTATGGTAAAAACGAAATCGCTATTCTAAACCACTTACAAGGCTAAAAGTAGCCCGACACTTCTTTGATAGTATAATAAGGGTCTTAACATATAAAACGAGGCATTGAGAACTTTGTAAGTGTAAAGATTGTTTATTAAAAATGACATTTTATACACACAATACCATCAGTAGATCACCCGTCGACGCCATTTTGGTTTTGAGACTCGATAAGTAGATTGGCGAACACAGAGCTTGTGTGTTGCTGACGGATGACACAATCTCTGTGTTTGTCAATTTACCTATTATCTATTATCTATCTATTACGTATTCAATAAATCACATAACGATACTTCTGAATCACGAGTTTATTCGTGCTTTCACACCAAGAGCATTTAGTGCGCACTAAACGAGTTTGGTCCCTTGGTTCGGTACATTTGCGTTGGTGTGAATGCAACCACCGCACTTTGATGCGAACCAAATCAGCCGGCCGAGACCTCCCTGAAGAGCTGAGGTGCGTTCGCAGCGAGCAGAGCGTTGACTTTAAGCAATACAATTTGAACGATTTTTAGACAACGTTCTAAACGTTCGTTTTAAACTGCAAACAAACTGTAAACAAACAAATGGCGACAAGAAAGGCCATAGTATTAGCTGCAGCCTCCATGATAATTGACGAGTTTACAGAAGAAGCCCTAGAAGTCGATCTCGTAGAAAGTATAGGCCTACTGCAGACAAGCACTTCGGACGATTCAAGAATAGAGGACTACGTCACCGAAGTTGTGCCCACTTACTGCGATGTCACGGTCGTTCATCACATTTTAGGATGCACAAGACATCAGTTGAAGTAAGGGTGTAGATAGGCTATATGAAACGATTTATCTTTTGCTTTATGTGTAGGAAAGGAATTAATGTTAATCTCCATCTGGGAGCACATCTTTTGCAGTCCGTGATCCATGTCTACTTGCGGAGAACTACCTGTTATGACAGTTTGCCTATGTTCGTGAACTTTTGAAGACATCGGCACGCTTAACAGAACATGTTTGAAATCGTTCGCGAGCGTTCGCCTATGTTTGCGACTTTGAACGCACCTATGGTCTCGGTTCGCTTCCAAACGAACCCTGGTACGGTTCGCTTGAGATGTGAAAGCGAACGCACCTCGGTCCGTCACTTCCGGTCTCGGAGCATTCATAGCGTTCCCGTTAGTCTTTGTGATTGTGGAATGAAATTGGCTAGTTTTTGTTTATTGTAAACTACATTAGCCTCTTTAGCTAACCAGCCAGAAATCAAACAACACATTACACTGCGTGCATTACATTGTAATGCACGCAGTGTAATGCGTGCATTACATAGTAATGCACGCAGAGGAAGACCATGCAATGTATAAATTGGTGACCGGAATAAAGTAGCAATGTAATCAAGTGTGTAAGAGCATTTAAAATCGACATTAAAATGACCTACGTGGTACAAATACAAAAAATAATAATCTCTTCACGGGCGCAGCCATTTTGTTCAGAGCGTCATCACTGCTCTCGGTCTACTCAGATTTTCGAAAGATGAAGACAAAAAGGGGGCGTGCCTTCAAGAAATGCCGCAAGAAAGCTGGGAGATCTTCGGCTTTCGACTCGGAAGTCTGGCGTTCAAGGATTCAGGAACACAGCATTATTGTTTGATTAGGGGTAACTCCAAGACTTGCAGCACATTGTCGGACAGTCTGGTCAAAATTAGTCGTGGCTCAACATGGAGTCAAGAGGAGACGGAATGTCTATTGGATATTGTAATGAGACTGCGACTGGCTCCATTGATTGCTAGACCGTAATGCTTTAATGAAACGAATACATCTTCCAGCTACTAGTGTGATCATTCATTATACAACAGCGCCCCCTTGTGTCCCAGGGGCCTTATGATATCATTACAGATATTTGGACAGACACTGACATAAAACGTATGTGGAAAAAACACATAAAAATGCCGATGCATTTAACACATTCAGCACCAGGATGGGGAAGAAGGAGTTCGACCGGTCCACTACTGTATGAAACAAATCAATATCACAACGGGTGATAAGCGAGTGACCCGCTGGATATCGATAATTATTTACTTTCACAGACACTTTTCCCCCCCCTTCTCTCTCTCTCTCTCTCTCTCTCTCTCTCTCTCTCTCTCTCTCTCTCTCTCTCTCTCTCTCTCTCTCTCTCGCTCTTTTCATTTTAAGGCGATTTTATAGGCAACACCGCTATGCAATTAGCTCAGTGTTTGTTTGTTTTTAGATGTAATAGCAAATATCTTTCGCATAAACATACCCTTATAGTCTTGGTTCCTCTACAGCAAATTTAATAATATAGTGCATTTTCAGGGAGACTTGGGCCTAACACATTCAGCCAGTTTGAACAGAAGAACACAGCAGAATAGGCCTGTGTAGTAAGCAGGATTTCATGCCGCATTCCTACACTCAGTGGCGATTTTAGCCTGAAATTTCTGGTGGGGCAAATTTATATGACGTCATATTACGTCACAAAAATAGAGGTAGCTGATTATTATAACAGTAGGCCTACGTATATAGACCAGTCAGGTATACTATGGGCTGCATTTTGAGTGCCAGCAGGGAGCAGACATCCTATTTCAAATACATTTCACATGCTTTAGCGCTCAGTACGACACAAAGATGTTGCCTATAATAATAATAATAATATTGCATTATATTTTAAACGCACTATTCGTTCCAAATAATCTCAGAGCGCCAACATGGTACCCACTATAATATAGCATTAAAGTAAAACAATTAGACAGACACATAGCTTCAATAACTTCCATAATTTATTAAACAAAAAAGACGATCTCCTTCAGCTCAAAAAAAAAAAAAAAGGTTTTGACTCACCAATGCCGATCACTTAAAAAGGAAGTTGGCTCGACGGTTCTTTGCTTGAGCAAACCTCTCGATTACTTTGTCGTTAAAATCCAGCAGTCCATTAATGAAGGTGTTTTCAATAGAAAGCATGGAGAGGGCGTTCAGTCTCTTCTGTCCCATCGTGTTCCTAGTAAAAGTCTTTATCCTTTTCAGCGTTGAAAAGTTCCTCTCAGACTCCGCAGACGTCATGGGGGTTGTGATGATGATGCTGAGTAGAGTGCAGGTTTCAGACAAGGCCTCTTGCAGGTTGTTGTCGTCGTGAATGGCCTTGAACAGCAACAGTGCAGATTTCCCTGTGTGCAGCTCAGTGTGTCCGTAAAAAAGAGTCAGCTCAGTTTGCAGCTTCCCCTCGTTCATCAGAGCTGTGGGCCAGAGCTTGATAGCACAGGCGAGTTGGGCCTCCGGGAATGACTTAACAAACTTTGGGAACAGTGTGCAGTCCACCAGTTGTGCGGCAATAAGATGGTCACTCTGTGAGAACCTCTGTGAGTCCACCACTTGCGCAATCATCGTATCACAGGCCTCTTCATCACGGCAGGCGTATTTGTTTTCCTGCGCTTTGATGTGCCCGGCTCCTCACTGGCTTGGTTACCAATCTCATCTGCTTTCTCTCTGATTTCTTTCACGTGCACTTTGAAATTCTCCACTGCACGATTCACCCCAGATGCGTCAATCTCTCTTTTCTGTAGTATGCCATACAAAACATCCACTTCTGGCATAACTCTGGCAAATAACTCCAGCAGCTGGAGAAACGTACGGTCCCGCAGGTGAATGGAGAGGCCGAATGCCTCGCTGATGGACACCTTGTCCCATCCTGGTTTAGTGCGAATGTTATCCAGACACTCCAGTATATCTTCGCGAGTTTCCCATACCACATTCACGGTCCTGCTTTTAAAATTCCATCGGGTGCCGGGTGGCCGCGGGATCCGCCTGTCCGATGTCTCTGCCAGAGCAGCCGTTCTTTTCGGTGAGGTGGAGAAGAACGTGGCAAATCCAGACAGATCAGCAAAGAACACCTTCAGCTCACTGATCCTGGATGCACATACTTGCTGCAGAGTTAGGTTCAGCTGGTGTGCGTAGCAATGTACAAATATTGCGTTTTTGTAGCTTTACTAGTACTTGCACGCCGCCTACACTGCCACGCATAACCGCTGCCCCGTCATAGGTTTGGGCTATGAGCTTGTCAGTCAGTCCCAGTGGGTCGAGGACATGTTTCATAGCAGTAGAAAGGCCAATGGCAGTTTTGTCCTTCACTTCAATGAACTCAAGAAACCGCTCTGTGACGCTGCTGTCCACCATGTATCTCAGGACTATGACCATTTGCGATTTGCATGAGGCATCAGTGGTCTCATCCGCCTGGACAGCTACAAACTGGGTGTCCCGCAATTGCTTGGCCACCTCACACCTGTAGACCTCAAACATGCAATCCAGGAGTTCGTTCTGAATGGTGCTTGATGTCCCCTTGAACGTAGGCTCCGAATCGTAGTGACGTCTCAGCCTGGTGTCGCCCTCGCACATCGTTTCAAAAATGCACCTAAAAATGCCTGGGTTTACAGAGTCGGCTGACTCATCGTGACCACGCAGACCCAGTTCACACTTCCCACACAGCTTTAGGCACGATATCAGTCTCCCCAGTACATATCGGTTTTCCTCCGCCTGCTTGTTGTGCTCTAAAATGCTCCGCTGATAAGCACTGTCCAGCTGTGCCATGATGTTGACCCGTCCCAATAGTCCCAATTTCATGGCGCAATTGATATGAGCTTTGCTACTTTCATGCTTTACCGTTCTTTCCGCCAGATGCTTCAGGTCTTTAAAGCCATCAGTGGTCCAAACTGAGTCTGCGTTAGTGGTATTTCCAAAAAGAAGGCATGGAAAGCAAAACAGTGCTCTTTTTGTTGCGCTCGCAGTTAGCCATGTCTTTCTTTCAAACCACTCCATCTTGAAATTTCGGTTCGTTTTCTCACCTGGCTGGTTCAGAATGAAGTCGTCTGGTCTGTGTGGTCCCAAACGTTTTATTTCTAATTTTTCTTCCTGCGGCAATGTGCTGAATTGCACCCTCAGCAAATAATCTACGTTATTCATTGTTATTCATTAATTAAAAAACTCTTTCAAAATTGTGTAAAATCTACCGATAGCGAACTCTTCTGTAAATCTCCTGTAACTCCTGATCTCACTCTCACTGTATGTTTTTTTTTGCTTAGTCTCGGGGTAGAGTTCTCGCGGGTTTCGCATTATCCCAGTCTACATTACGTAGATTACGCAGTTAACGTCTAGGGGCAAATTTGAAATTGCCCCTAGCCTCAATGTTAACTTTGGCCGGTGTGGTTCGCGCTCATTGGTGTTTCTATGGTAACGGTGGGGCAGCGTGGGTCTTTGCCCCTCCGGAAACAGGAAACGGAAATATAGACATAACGTTCATTCAAGCAAGCACACAGGCAGTAGAACACACGAATCAAATTACTCCAAAACAAGGCAATAATGCTTGTGAGTCAAGTTTATTCACACAAATATGTACGCTACTTTGCATATAAAAAATATATATATAGTTTGCCACGAAGTAGGAATGGATTGAGCCTTCTGCTCAACAGCGCCATCTCGTGGGTCTGGTGGGGCACTGCCCCACCTGCCCCTAATGTAGAAACGCCACTGCCTACACTTATAAAATGCAATTCAATATGGAAGTAGGCCTAATCCAAGTATTCAGAATACAATACTCTTAGATTAAGTGATGTAACGGAATACATTTTTGGGCATGTATTCTGTATTCTGTAACTGGTTACATTTTAAAAGTATCCTTCCCAACACTGCCAACAGACCTAAAGCCTATGTAGACCAACAGACAAGGTCGGCCAGCAGTGATTTGCCCTTCCCATTAACAGGTGGCTGTTCTTACAGTTAACGTTTTCTTTGTTTGTATGGTACAAAAGATAAGAGAAACCACTACAGTATTTGGTAGGTTACCTCAAACGCAAGCTATTGGGACATGAGCAATAGTTAAGTGGAGTGAATCGAGGGCATACAAACAAGACGGATTGCTCCACATAAAAAGCATTTGGCTATATTGCGGCCATGTCTCAAATGAACCAGATACGTGTTCGTATAGCACAGCTCGGGAGAAACAAACTGCTTAATATTTAATATAAATATAACCTACATTCTATTCCTAAAAATGGTGCTGTTCCCATGGACCTATTCCCTGAGGGGGCGTGGCGCTTGTGGGAGCGGTGTTCATTGAGTTAAAACCTGGTCATGCGCATTGCTGATTGTTGCAGCCCCTTGCACTGCAGGTGTTGGCTGTACCTTTGAATGAGAACAGGTAGGTTTTAAGAGAGCGTCGGAAATATATAAATACGCTCTAACATCAGTTTTGCGACACGGCAAATTGTTTTAAGACACATTGCATAGACCAAGATAGTTCCTCTTCTTTACATACCAACTAAAATACTGTGTGTGTGTGCGCGTGTGTGTGTGTGTGTGTGTGTGTGTGTGTGTCCTACTCGTTCAAAAAACATGACAACGCGATTCTAATTGAGTGTAGTAAAGTTTGTTTATATATTTTTATACCTGACAAAACTTGAACCTACCTATGGCACTGCCTTGCTGCTTGAAGTGTAAGCCCAAACGCAGTCAATTTTTTGCTGCACAGGTCCGCCTATGGCATTTTGCAGCGTTCTAGTCTCACAGGTTTAACCGGATCGGTGGCATTCTCCACGGCAGGCCTATACATCCGTCTGTGTTACAAGTTTTGGTGTTCGAGTACAACATGAATCTATCCAACTTTCTGTCAACCTGAACTCTAAAACCCGAGTAAAGACCTGTGTGAGTTAAACCAGCGGAACCTAAGACCGATTTCTCAACCCATTCCGTGAGTGGAACTTGTGTTATAGCCTATAATCGATAACGAGTGTGAGCAGTGAAATGGCGTCATCCTTCCACACCGAAAAAAAACAAACATGATTAATTGTTGTTACATTCTGTGTAGCTTATATAGACAGGCAAATTATTTATTTCGCAACTCGGATCCAGCTATATTAAAGTTATCAAAATATATTTATCTCTTTTTTTTAATTCAGCTCACATATCAGGCTTTTATATGTTTCATTAGTTGAGATCAGTAAGAGTGTGTTAAAGTTGTTTTGCTCGATTTCCAAACATGCTTATTGATCTACTCTCGCAGGATCCATTCCGTGAACTGTTCCAGATGTAAAGATACTCAGGATTAATTTGGCTTCTTTCCACTGGAGGTGAGTCTAGTCATTCATCCTTCTAGTAGGATATATATGTAATGCTTGACATTGATCTGTAACCATGTCGACCTGCTCGTTGACAGTTGTCTTGACGTCCACAGGGAGGATGTTCCCCCTAACCTCATCCATGTGGTTGCCCACGGCGACGGCAACTGCGGTGTCACTGCTTAGCCTAGCACTAGTAATAGTTATGTGTGTGCTGAGGAAGAAACGGCGGCTGGAAGGAACATACAGGCCAAGCGCCGAGGAGAGGAAGCAAGTCGGCGCACCAAGATCAGAGAGGCCGGGCCTGCCCCTTCCTATTCCCAAAGAAGAGCGCCTGATATGACTCGTTGGGACAAATCCGGGGGGCTCCATCTAGGGTGTTGCTGAAGCGTTTCACTTACCACTATATTACTTTCTAATGTTGCCTCCTTCCGCGCTTGTGTCCCGTCTCCAACTGTAGACCTTGATCTATGTTGCTCCAGGTTGAAGACACAATAGGTCGGTCCAGATACTCTGTTCCACTGAGCATTTTCAAAAAGTCACTTCAAAGTCATTTAAAGACATTTAAGTATTTTCTTTTTAATTTGTACAATGGAAGTACCGTTATTTATGTAAAACATAGTGTGATCTTTATATTTATAAAAACATTTATGAAGAGATTCTAAAGAAAGAGGCACTGAAGTTTACCATGATGCACTTTGATGTTGAGCTCATAACAATGATTTAATACAAAATAAATATAAATCTATTTTGTTGGATGTACAATGTATTTTGTAACTATCTCAGGGAGACAACAGTGTCCTATATGGTCTTCAAGTGTTGAGGATATGGAAGTTTTTCTTAAGTCATTTTTAGCATTTGTGAGCCAAGTCCCTGTTCCGAAGACATTCTGCATTGGGTCCAGTGAATTATGCAAAAAGTATTTGTTTTATGTTCTTGAGCCAGTCTGTTCCCTGTCAATCATGCCTCAAATCTTTTCTTCAGCTCAGAGACTTTCACTGCTTTCAGCTCCCTCTCTGTGCATTCAATTTGATTGTCCTGCACACAGGGTGGGTTATTTGAGTTAAGCGATCTCCAAAGTTTGGTCTGGCTTTGTTTCTGCAACATGACACTTTGATCGGCTGAGGATTGTTGTTTTTCTGTCGCGAGGGAGGTTGTTCTGGTAGATTGAAAGTCTGGGCTCATCAGGTCATTCTGCTCCCCAACATAAATGCTGATCTCTGGGTTAGTCATTTCTTGATCCTGGTTCTCAACAAGTTCCGGGCTAACATCGGACTCTGTACAGAGTCCTAGTCTTGTTCTCTGTAAAGGTCCTATCTCTGTACCCTCATTGTTCAGATTGACCTCCTGAAGCATTTCCTCTAATCCAACTGTCTGCGTTTCAACAGAGTCCCCTGTTTGCTTCCTTGACCCTCTCTCTGTAACGTCTTCACCCTGACCCGTCTCTACGTCTGTGTTGTTCCCTGCATCTATCTCTCTCTGTTTCTCCACAATTTCATTCCCTCTCTGCCCTTGAATATCTTCCTCTTCCTGTTTATTTGGATTAGCTATAATCCTTCCTTGATCTTCCAGTGTACACATGAAGGGCTTCATCTCTTTGTCTGCCTTCCATTCAGGATTTGGGCAAAGCAATTCCAAATCCATTGGTGATACTGATTCCTCTTCTGCGGTCTGTAATGTCTCTTCAAGAGTCCAGCTGTGCAAGCTTTCACTGCCACTGATGGACAGAGAAAGACTTTCCTGGCTCGGCGTGGCAAGGCGGTCCTGAAATGCAAGAAGAAACAAATAAGCAGTGAGCTGATTAAAGCAAAAAAGTGCACTTTTGTGCCCTCACCCGACTGCTTTACCTTCATGAAGAAGTCATGGCTGTCGGGTCCAAATAAATCCAGGCTGCGTGTTCCATACAGCAGGCCGTGCTCACGAGAGCTCCGGGAGCTGAGAGTGTCAAAGATCTCCCCCAGAAGGTCCATCTCCTCTGGGTCACAGAGCAGTGAATCATCCCCTCCTATTTCATCTCTCTCAAGATCAGGGTACGGCTCAGCGGCTAACCTAGCCAACGGCAGGAAACCACATCAATGCCGCGTTACTTTATGTCCAGTGGGATGACCAGTTATAACCCCTCATCGGGGCGTGCATGCACTCATGCACGCATACACACGCGCGCGCGCACACACACACACACACACACACAATGTGCTCACCCTTGCCAGTTGACTTGTGTGTCCGCTGCCTTTTCACTACTTCTGGGAGTCCTGTGCTTCTGCGCAGGCCGACGGGGGCGGGGCTAAGGGAGGAAGTAACGTTACAAAGTAGTAGCAGGGTTCCAAACGTTCGACAAAAACACGTGGGCCAGTGATCTGGAACTATATCGATGTCTTATTTCCAAAGCAATATATTAAGGAATATTTTGGCATGGTTGGTTATATTTTGGCTTGGTTACGCTTCGATTGCAGCTCTCACCGTTCCAAAGTGTTGTGTGATTGGCAAACGCCATTGCAGAAATTCAGACTTGTTGCGGCGCTGTGAGACAGATCCCCCTCTCTGTAGGGGGCATTCCGTACCTTGCTCCTCCTGCAATATGTGCACAAACACACACACACACATATGCAAATGTGAAACGGTTGACAGGTTTAAACACCCCAAGTCGTATGTTAAGCTCTGCATAAAATATGCATGACTGTGCACCCACCGTGTGAAGTATGTTCTTAAATCTGGGCTTGGTTAAGCTTTTGGCCTGCACAAGATACAAAGTGTTACCAGAACCCCTGCACAAATCCAATCCAGACAGATTGAAGCATGTCCCCCTGTACTCTTCTCTTACCGTTATGTTGGCCTTGGACCTCATAGTGATGATGAGTGCACCTCCTCCTTTCTGACACATGAACAAACCAAACTGACTACATCACAACTAACATCAAACTGTGGTTCCTTTTTGATAGCAACGCACTGATAATGTGAGGCTTACCTTCAGACTACCAACAAACTCTTGATAGGATTTCTTTGTCCCTATGGACCCGCACAATAAGAATGATGTTAACATGTAACCCTCCTTTTGAATTAATTTACTAAAATTAGTGTTGGGGAAACATTGATGGTCTGTGACACAGGAACTCAGACAGCCAGACAGACAGACAGACAGCCAGCCAGCCAGCCAGACAGACAGAAAGACTCACACCTGTTACTGTTTCACAGTGTATTTGCTCTTCAAAGAGGTCATCTGGTTCTCGACCTTCATTCAGTTGCTCCAGACGAGAATCGATAAACTGAAAAAAACATTCTGTTGAATTCTACTTATTTTCAGAACATTATTAATTTTGTATATACTCCGTTAAAAATAATTTCTTCATGTGACATATCGTAGTATTCTCCTATGTAAATTGTATAAATCTACTAAATCAAATTAATCATATAAACATTAAAGGATATGCTTCGGCAAACTTTAACGTGACAGTAAGCAGTACCAATGCGTACACAATGTATTAACAGTACCGTTCCAGCAGGGGGCAGTGTGCAGAACGCCAAAGGGGTAGAAGTACCTGTTTGAAGAATTGTAAATGAACTGCACTCTGCAGGAACTGCTTCATGCTAGAGCAGCTGTGGTCTAAGAACAGCTCCTCGCAAAACCGCACTGTGCCTTCCTGTGATCAGAAACCAACAGGGGATGTGGTGCACTTTGAATATCTTCATATATAGAGCTTAGTGTCCAGTACACAGCCTTTGAGTCGTATAATTGATGCAAAGCAAAGTCACAATTCAGATCATGCACTGTTCAGTTGGACCTCACTCTTTGGTCCTTTTGTATGCATATAATGAGATATGGTTTGACCTGGTTTCGCTGCAGTGCGTTCTTGTAGCCCCCAAACAGCAGAGCCTGAGCTCTGAGGAAAGCTCTGGCTACACCACAGCCGGGAGAAGCTGCATAACGTTTCAAACACACTTTCAGCTCTGACATCTGGGGACAGAGAGAACAATGAACTGTGGGCTTTATTCAGCAAGTGGCCATCTTGGTTCCACATTCAGGTCCACCCCCCACCTAGCGTTTAGAACTAAGATGGTCACTGGATGAATAAGGTCTGTTGTCTTATAAGGTCTGTTATACACACACACACACACACACACACACACACACACACACACACACACACACACACACACACACACATCCTACCACGTCGGAAGGTATCTTCTTCAGGTCATCAAACGGGCTTTCCAAAGTGTTTGTATCTACATTGAGAATGACAACTTCCTCCAATCCACGACATCTCACTCTCTGTGATGAAGGCAATGGGTTTCAGGGTATCAGCATGTTGGATGAGGAAATGATTGGATTTAAAGGTTTTAACATTGAGTGTTTTTACCTCCATGAGACTGGCGTGGACCCCTATCAGGTACGGCATTGGTGCGCTGAAAGAAGCATGCCATGGACAGATGAAGTGAACCCACTGCCTCAGTCAGTGACAGACAGACAGACAATCAAAAATAGACAGATAGACGTATAGATGATGATGATAGATGTATAGACACACAGACAGACAGCTTTACAGATGTACAGGCCAACAGACGTAAAGTCATCAAGACACACCGACAGATACTTGGGAAAACAGACTGAATGACATATAGGCAGGTCGAGCAATTGAAGAACACACACTCATGAGACCTGTGTCATTAGGGGGTGCTTCTGTGCAATGACAATGCGGCAACGGTCAACTCCATTGCAGAAGAGGCACATACTACCTATGAAGTGGTGATACAAAGCGTGGAGGCGTGGTTACCAGCAGTAGTCCAGCAGGTGAGGGGGCAGCACAGGGATGAAGATGTGTTGCCAGTGCATTGGGTAGAGAATCCCCGTCAGGGCATGGACACAGGCCGTCAACTGCAAACAACAACAGAGCGAAGATGCTTTGAAGTGTGTGTGTGTTTGTGTGTGTGTGTGTGTGTGTGTGTGTGTGTGTGTGTGTGTGTGTGTGTGTGTGTGTGTGTGTGTGTGTGTGTGTGTGTGTGTTTGTGTGCGTGTGCGCTTTTGTGTACATTTCAATGCATCTTACAGTGCCCAGTTTGCTTGCAAATATGAGGATCCGTCTCTCAAACAGAATGCTGGCGTAGAGCTGGAGCAGATTCCGCACATCCACTGCTACCATAAGCTCTGTCAGATTTCTCTGCACACATAGGGCATTGAGAGGGAAACATGTTTGGTGAAATAAGGAAAAGAAAAAAAACAAAGGAAGTAAAAGCTCCTTATCGTGTGGGGAGAAAGCGTGGGGTAGAAATGTGAGTGAAGTGTCCTGACGTACACTCTCAGGAATGGAAGGAAGGCTTCTGGGGTCTGGAGCAATGAAGTAAGGTACCTGAAGCACAACAGTAGAACACCTTAGATGCTTTCCTCTTCACACAAGATCGAGTCTAAATGAGATTCAACTCCTATTATTATCACTCCTTACTCGTCTTGCTCGAGTTTGCACAATTCCCCCATGCATTAGATGAGCCACAAAGCTTTTAGTGGGTTTAGTCTTTGAATCAGAGGTGCATATTAGTATTGGTTACATACAAATTCATGAGCAATTTAAAAATGTGACCCTTGGGAAAGATATTTTCTTTGGAAAGTGTGTTGTCAGGAGACATTAGTCGATTTGGGCTTGCAATAGCAGTCACTTTTTGGTGTTAGTGGAGACGACCCGTTGGAGCTCTGCCACTCACCCCCTTCTGCCTGCCTCTGTGTCCATCAGGGCGGGACCCTTCTGTACTAACCAATAGCTGCTCTCCCTCCAAAAAAGAGACAACTTCACCTTTTACAATGTGAACTTCATTAAAGCAGCATCTCGGGCACAATTCTATTTTGATTATTGATGTACGTACCATCTGCAGAGTGACAGATCCAGCAGCTAATGGTATGGACTGCTTGTACAGTGTTGCCAGCAGATCTTTAATCTCATTGGTCTAGTGGGAGACACATGGTTATTTGCGATGACCTGCACTACAACAACAAAGTTGAAAAATTTTTAAAGGCTCAACAAACGTGGATTTTAACTTACCTGCCCTTTTGTAAGGTAATCAGCCAGATTATTTAGGAGTTTGTAAAACACCTCAAACCATGGAAGATAACTATTAATAAAAAGATAAAACGTTTTGGCCTCAGTGCTATTGGTGTAAACATATGTGTACCGTATGTTTATTTGTTTTATCTAAGACGTTGCAGGGATGGTACACATTAATACCCATTGTAGTTCACACTTCAATGTCAATGTGTCAATATGGGTCAAGGGGCTAATTCCCAGTCTCTGTGCAAAATGCCAAATATTTAGTGACTGCATCGGTGAATGACTACCTGAGCATGCAGAGGCAGGTCTTGCAAGTGCTGTTGAGGCGACAGAAGCCAAACCGTTGGCAACCCTCCAGGTCAGTCAGGACAACAGTAAAGTGCTGAACACCAACGCCGTCCTGCACTCTAAGAATGGATGGAGGGAGGACAGACGGACGGACAAAACCGACGGATAGAGAAGATAAATAAAAGATTGACTGACGGAATTGACTGAAATTGATTGATGGATGGATGTGTGATGGAGCCGATTGAAGGACAGATGTGTGAAGGACCATATAAAACAGGAAGACAGACACACAGTAGGAAAAAACAGAACATAGAAAGACAAAAGATTCAACTGGTTTTTGTAAAGTAGATTTATACCCACCTCTTTATGTCATAGGGGAAGCAGAACCGGGGCAAAGTCTGGGATGAATCCTAGTGTGTGTGTGTGTGTGTGTGGAAGAGACAGAGGAATAAACAAGCTGCTTAAATCTTAAAAACCCTGTGTATCTCAACCCCCCCAAGCAGCAATACCCATAGTACCTCATCGTCAAAGTTCTCTGGAAACTGAAATAGCACATTGGGATCTGTCGAGATGAATACAAAGCAATAGCCTGCTATTATTCTGTATCTCTTCAAAAGGGGAAAAAAAGGCAACTTGGAAAATTGTTTCTTTTTGTGATATGAGGCATTTCTGTTTAGAGTACCAGTGGTGGATACCAGTGGTGGTATTGATCACTCTACTCTGAAGAGAAATTCAATGGAAACATGCACACGTATCCCACCTTTAAAAGTAACACACGGCTCAGTATAGCTACTATATATACCTTTATCTCTTGCAATTGGGCAAGCTGCTTCAAAGAACCAGTGGAAGGTTCGCTCTGGGTTTTGTCTGAAAAGGAAATGTATATATATCACTTCGGTTAACAGGCTGGCCATCTGGCGATGCCTGGTTTCCTTCATATTTGTCATTATATTAAATATATATTTATATACATTAGAGCATGTTGGAGTACATAACAACTCAATCAATGGTTTAGGTGTGTGGGACTCTTCCTGTTTGCCAACAAAGGAGGAAGTGACATTAGAACAGCTCCAACAACTGAAATAAAGAGTGGCTGAGACAGAACAGAAAAATAGTCAAAATGGAAAGAAAAAGTGTATCTTACTTCAGCCTGGAGCCCATGATGTGTAGTTAAGTCTGTGTCTATATAGTGACCCAGGCAGTGGAGATCTTCAGCTGTTGCGATGCATTGGAAGCATACGTCTAGCAGACGGTTAAGTAGGAGGAACCAGGCACAATCAGAATCTGTCTGCAAATCAGCACTGAGCACCAGTGACTTCCTGATCTGTGCACATGTGTGTGGTCGATGACGTCCCTAATCCTCTCTCGGGACTTTGTAAAAAATGACTCTTTAAATTTTTCATTTTTGCTTAGGACTCTATGCAGCAGTGAATTGATAATAATTTAATATCAAACACACATGCTCCTCTCTCAGACTTTGTAAAAAATGACTCTTCAAATTTTTCATTTTTGCTTAGGACTCTATGCAGCAGTGAATTGACAAAATTGCAACACACTTATGCAAACACACATGCAAAGAAACACAATTGTGATTCTATGTATTTCAATGCATATACTGCATTGCCAGTTCTGAGTTCACTATAGTGAGTTATAGTTGCAGAGAATTAAAAAGTATTATCTAATTATTAATGGGTTATTATTGACTAGTATTCTAGTTTAGTATATTATTAAGGGGGTAGGTACTGCCCCCTTGTGGCTGTGAGGACTATTACTTCATTTTGTTTCCTCTATTGTATTGACAGCAAATGGGCAGTTTATCTTTTTAATAATAAACAAAAAAAACAACACCAGGGGTCTAAACTCCACAACTTTATTTGAGCCAATGGCAATCGTCTTATCGCCAACTTAGTAAGAAGTAATATCGGGACCAAAGAAGTATCTGAATTAAGTATGTCATAATGAATGGGATGAAAAAAAATAATCTAGTGCCTATCAACCACAAGCACCACTTCTGGTGTGTTAAATCTACCTCTAAACGACTTCACAGATCGGGAAAAGTGGATGTAGTGTTGCGAGCCCTTCTCTTGACTAGCAGGCCAGTGAAGAGCAGTGATGCATACAGAGAGAGGAGAAAGGGAACGGGTCAGGGAGGAGAAAGAGAGGATGACGGGGGTCAGGAGTAAGAGCCGAACAGACCAGCAAAGGGATGGATAAGATGGACGGCTAGATGGAAACGGGACTTGAGTACAGAAGAGCAGAGACATTGGGCAGAGAACGTCCACATTAGGCCGCTTCCTCCTCTCCCTCCTCCTCAAACTCCCCCTCCTCTGCGGTGGCGTCCTGGTACTGCTGGTACTCGGACACCAGGTCGTTCATGTTGCTCTCCGCCTCGGTGAACTCCATCTCGTCCATGCCCTCGCCGGTGTACCAGTGGAGGAAGGCCTTGCGGCGGAACATGGCGGTGAACTGCTCGGAGATGCGCTTGAACAGCTCCTGGATGGCCGTGCTGTTGCCGATGAAGGTGGCGGACATCTTGAGGCCTCGCGGCGGGATGTCGCACACGGCCGTCTTCACGTTGTTGGGGATCCACTCCACGAAGTAGCTGCTGTTCTTGTTCTGCACGTTGAGCATCTGCTCGTCCACCTCCTTCATGGACATGCGTCCGCGGAACACGGCGGCCACCGTCAGGTAGCGCCCGTGGCGCGGGTCGCACGCCGCCATCATGTTCTTGGCGTCAAACATCTGCTGTGTGAGCTCGGGCACAGACAGGGCGCGGTACTGCTGGCTCCCCCTGCTGGTGAGCGGGGCGAAGCCCGGCATGAAGAAGTGCAGGCGGGGGAAGGGCACCATGTTGACGGCCAGCTTGCGGAGGTCGGCGTTGAGCTGGCCGGGGAAGCGGAGGCACGTGGTGACGCCGCTCATGGTGGCCGACACCAGGTGGTTGAGGTCGCCATAGGTGGGCGTGGTCAGCTTGAGCGTGCGGAAGCAGATGTCGTACAGAGCTTCGTTGTCGATGCAGTAGGTCTCGTCGGTGTTCTCCACCAACTGGTGGACGGAGAGGGTGGCGTTGTAGGGCTCCACCACCGTGTCTGACACCTGGAAAAATATGAAAGAGTGTGAGAGTTACATTGGCTGCAAGGGTCTGGTTAGGAAACCAAGATGCACTGCAATAGAGCCACATTTATAACTACATGACTGACGGCACACCGAGGGGAGCGTACCTTGGGAGAGGGCACCACACTGAAGGTGTTCATGATGCGGTCGGGGTACTCCTCGCGGATCTTGCTGATGAGCAGGGTGCCCATGCCGGAGCCGGTACCGCCGCCCAGCGAGTGGGTGAGCTGGAAGCCCTGCAGGCAGTCGCAGCTCTCCGCCTCCTTCCTCACCACGTCCATGACCGAGTCCACCAGCTCGGCTCCCTCGGTGTAGTGGCCTTTAGCCCAGTTGTTTCCTGCTCCACTCTGGCCTGGAGGCAAAGGATGCGGTCAATTGCCGTCTTTCAGATAACGCTCGCTCTCTATGCCCTCTTTAGAAAAGTGCTCTCCTATTGAGAAAAATAAAAATAATTCTATTTTTATTTCTTTTCGAAGCCCATTCTCACAGATCTAATTAGGCCAAGATTGAACAGAAATATATCCAAAGTACCGAAAAAAAATTATAATAAAAGAAAAATGTATCTATTAAGTATTTTAAGGGGTTCATCCTTGACCTAGAATGGAACCGGTTGTGCGGAAATATTTGTTTATTAAGGTGACATGGATAATTGACTGGTTCAAGATTATTATAATTGTGGCTGATATCCCATACAATCCTTGGAGACATTATCTCATTGATTCATTCTCACAATAATCATTTGCACAACAATCACAGATCACAAAAGCCACGGTAACTCAACAAAACAGGTTTGCTTTCAACCTGCGACCCAACCCATCTCTGATGTTTCACAGGGCCTGCACCACTAGACCCTCAAACACACATTGACCAGAACACATGATCGTTTATCTTTTGTTCATGACGTGCACTGATGCCTATTCCTCTGTATTTCTAGGTGAGGTTAGGGTGTGTCTGTATACCAAAGACGAAGTTGTCTGGTCTGAAGATCTGTCCGAAGGGTCCGGAGCGAACCGAGTCCATGGTGCCGGGTTCCAGATCCACCAGGACGGCCCTTGGCACATACTTTCCCCCTGAGATAATACAAGTGCATTTCATTAGTTCTCTCGATACATCGATAGACAGTTGGCAGCACATTTTCCAGCATATTGGGGCCTGCATGACTAGGCTACTACCTGAGGCCTCGTTGTAGTATACGCTGATTCGGTCCAGCTGCAGATCACTGTCTCCATGGTAGGAGCCTGTTGGGTCAATGCCGTGCTCATCGCTGATCACCTCCCAGAACTAGGGCAGTGCAGGGGTGAGAGGCCACATCAAACAATGGAGAAATGGACAACACAGAGGGAACCGTTAGAGATCGATTTAATAAATATTAAAATAAAAAATAAAAATCATAATCGCCAAGGGTTATAACGGACTGGTATCGCATATTAAGAAGGCCAATAAAAGCCAAGGGCCGTCAAATACATTGCGGATTTTCAGGCAGGCCTATTTGTAGATTAGTCAAACGCATAGCCCTTTATGTAGGCTTCTATGTTAGTGGTAGGCCTAACCACACATACGGTTTAGTATCAGTCAGTGTATCTTATCGTTAAATATATTAAGGAAAACGCAGTAGGAATATACAAGTCAGGATTTAGGTTTCCCATCCATTTAACTAAGCCACACCCTTTTCTGTCTTCTCTGTTACCCACCGTTCTCAAATAGGCCGACTATGTCGCATGATCAAATCTAGGCCTATGTAGCCTACCCTTGAAACTTGTTTCATTTGTTGAATTTATTTTAGTATCTTGAAAAAAAAGCAGTCCTACAAATCCTACAAACCCTTGGGTTGGCCTGGATATTGCGACCACTATGGAGATGTCACTGCTCGCCAACACCCATCTAACAGGGATGCCATTGTACGGTCCTCAATTACATAATGATCACTACGTTGAACTAGAAATGACTAGGCACGTCTAAAGTAGCACTCGGAATTAAATTGACTCAAACCAATGACAATAAGACAACGATCCGTTGAATAAATGAAATATTACGCTAATGTAAACTGCTGTATTATGTTCGTGTTTTTTGTATTATTATTATTTTTTTTTACCTTCGCTCCAATCTGATTTCCGCATTGTCCGGCTTGCAGGTGAACAATTTCGCGCATGTTGATATGTTTACGGACGGTTCCTGCTTCAAATGTAAAAGGGAGGAGAATGTAACCGACTCAGGCAGCTTATCCGTCTGTTCAGTTCCTTCGCACGCAGTGGTACAGGCTTCAGTCTGGACGGGAGTGAGAATTACGTGATGTCTACTCCTCTCAAATCTGCGGTTGCGCTGTTGCTCTAATGCTGCAGCATGACGTTCAGCCAATCATAGCACGCCTGAAAGAACTACTTAGCATATCCTGAACTCATGAAACTCCCGTCAACTTACTTGACCCGTGTGCGTCAGTCTTTTTTGGAGACATTTTTATTGCAGACTTTATCTTATTGTTTTATCAGTCATCAGCTCTTTTTTTTTTAAGTAGGCTTATAAAATAGCCATAACTTACTTAGATGTTTGTGTCCGTTTGAAGATTATTTATTATTAGACAATGACTAACAGTAGGCCTAATAGGCTACTAAATAGTATTCCGCCGGTTAAAATAGGGCAAACATATTTTTTAAATGATTCTTATTTTGGATCGCCACACACACACACACACACACACACACACACACACACACACACACACACACACACACACACACACACACACACGCACGCACACACACACACACACACACACACACACACACACACACACACACACACACACACACACACACACACACAAACACACACACACATGACCCTTCAACCTCATGTATGTCCGCGCATTCAACCCACTTGGCTCGACTTGTACCCGCGTTGATACAGTTTCACCACAGTGCGGCAGCAAAGAACCTCAGATGAAATGTAACTTGTTCCGTTTCTTCATTCCCAAATTGTTCAGTCACACACACACGCACACACGCACACACGCACACACACACACACACACACACACACACACACACACACATAAATCAAGTACAAGTTTCGATTTCATTACAAATTTGAATTACTTTGGCAATTTCTACCACACCAATTTTTTTTTGTTGATTTGATTAACGACTCATTTTAAGAAAAGATGAAAATATGTATTGCGGTGAAAGACAACAAAAACCTGCTTGAAGCTCAGCGAATGGGGTCCTTACTACGTGATATAGGTCAGAGGTAGAATTGTTTCCAAGGAGACAGATTTTCTTAGGTGTCCTTGGTTTTCCAAAGGCTAGTGTACAACGCAAGCCAGTTGGCATGGGAACTGAAGCTTGTAATGCTTCGCAGTGCAGGTGCTTCATAATTAGTAGTAGTAGTAGTAGTAGTAGTTGCCATTCAGCATTTAAAGTTTACAATCACTATGCAAACCTTTATTTATCACAAGGTGCATTTACAAATATCCTAAGAACATCTGCTGGTTTTATTGTGTTAATTCCAGGCAAACACACATTATTCAACATTAAAATGTGATTCATGTTGTTATTCTTTATCCTAATGTGGTTACTCTGTCTGGCTGTTCCTTGGTAGGTAGTTTATCATTTGAAATGGTCCACCTTCCCTAAACGGATGGCATGTATGTGTAACCAGGGTGAAACAACATGTTTTAGTTATGTTGAAATGTCACCAAATTCTGATTAGTAAGAAGTAAATATGTGTTTAAGCTATGTTCAAGGTCCCTTTTGTAACCTGTTCCAACCCCTATGTCAATGTGTTTTCAATACCTGTACTGTCGCTTTAAGAAAAGTTCGTGTTTTAGTGACGTATATGCAGCGCCAAGCTCAGAAAGCGGTTGGCTATCTGAGTGGAGGTATGTTGATGTATTTGTCGTCACATTTTAAGCATATAAATCGTTTTGTAGATAATGTGAATGTTATATATGAACATGCTACAGCACCGTTATAACAGCTAACGCTTTGCAAATGTAACTTTTGAGAGTTTATTGTATATATGTGCGTCAGAGTATCCGTTTGTTTGTTTGCTTGGCGGGAATGTGGTCCTGGCTATGACGGTTTACATGCGGTTTACATGCGGTGACATGATTTTCTTTGGCTCATCCAGGTATGAATGTTTTATCTGTGTTGTGTATATTATCTATGCTGGTTATGTTTATGTTTGTTGGAGTGCAGTCAAATCGCATTCATTATGCTATCTTGTTTATTTTTATGTTATTATATATTGTCAGAAAGCGGTTGGCTATCTGAGTGGAGGCGGGAATGTGGTCCTGGCTATGACGGTTTACATGCGGTTTACATGCGGTGACATGATTTTCTTTGGCTCATCCAGATTCCAATAAATGAGAAACCCTCCATTGTTGTCCAGCCGTCCTTCCACCCTTCCAACGCATTCGCCAGAACACAACGCAGTTCAACACCCGTTACATATGTACGACAACAACATCAACAACAATAACAACAACCGACTGCATGCACGCTGTGGGACAGTAAACAGTTTCCCTACAAAGTTAGTTCAAGGGTTATTATTCAAAAGGGAAGACGGGAAAGGGTACGATGGAAGGATGGCTAGATGGAAACATGCAGAGGAGATTCAGGGCAACATGTGACTTGTTTTGTTTTGTTCTGAGTTTAAGGCCAGAATTCTGAGTTTAAAGTCAGAATTCGGAGATCAAAGTCAGAATTCTGACTTTAAACTCAGAACTCCAAAAAAAGAATCACATGTGGTACTCCTCTTCCTTAGAAACAGGACTTGAGTACAGAACAGAAAATATACTGGGAATAGAACATCCACATTAGGCCCCTTTCTCCTTTCCCTCCTCCTCTAACTCCCCCACCTCTGCACATCTAGAATAGAAGGGTTCATGGTCGTCTGTCCTTCAGGGACTGGTTCACTGGCTGGAAATGGGGGAATCCGTCTTGGCTGAGGGAAATCATCAATACATTCAAAGGGTCAAAAGCCAGGTATCCGTCACTATAAATGATTAATTAATTAACTAAAACAGACTGCGTCAAATAGTTCTTTCCATGGTTTTTCTTTAAAGTGTAAAGTTATAATTATGGATAATTCTCAGAGAATATCACTTTACAGTTTTACTTATTAAACAGTTGACTTGCCTTTTCTCAGCCATATAGTACTGTGATTCAGACTTCTGAACATCATGTTCAAGGCTGTTTCACAATAGCTCCCAGGGGAGATGTGGTTGGAATTTAGATTCACGACCCGCATTTATTCACCTGCAGCCCTACAGCACGTCGGTATGCGCCGGCAACGATATTTTGCTCTAGGAAGGCACTACCTCAGTAGCAGTATCTTCAACCTCATCGTAGCTCGCCACAGAGAAGGACCACTGCGTATCACGATTGTCCACTGATGACAAAACCATCTGTAAAGGCTTGATTTATCATACAGAATGCCACCTACAAGTAGAAGAGAACAGTGCAGTGGCCTCATACCCAATGGTTTCCTTGAGCATTCAATTATAAATTTGATACGCACTCTCATAAATCATATGCTTTTCCATTGCCTCGATCGCGTCTGCCTCAAAGTGTAGGGAGGAAACGGGTGAACCCTAATCACGATGAAGAAAATGATTTGAAGAGATAACACACAAAATGAAATGACCTTCGAGTTAAAGGGAAGTAAACATGAAATTTTTGGGTGAGTGAGTCAATGAAATGTGACAGTTGTTTCTAAGATATATATATATATATGTAAAGGAGAAGGATGAGATGGCAAGAAAATCCTAGCAGATTCTAAGGGTTGTCTTGTCTTTTCTTCCAGTAGTCATTCAATTCAATTCAATTTTATTTGTATAGCCCTTAATCACCATTACAGTCTCAAAGGGCTTAACAGGCCAAATATTTATGACACCCCCCTTTACCCAGGCCCCCACAAGGGCAAGAAAAAACTCCCTTGGAATTAGCAAGGAAGAAATATTGAGAAGAAACGCATAGTAGGGGATCCCTTCTTCCAGGGATGGTCAGGAGTGCAAGGGGTGCCATAATTGACATACACGTAAATACATACACATCATATTAAATTGGTGATGTGGTGCTGGCCGGTTAACCATGAGGAGAGTCCAGGCATCCAGTCCAGTCACCGCAACACGGTAGAACAGACAGAATAGTGAATTAGAACGGAAAAGTACATAGTGGGTATGTACACTGTATTAACAAAAGCACAAACAAACAAACGAAAGCACAAACAAACACAGAGTGGTCTTCACATCACATCTGTGTCGTTTTCACACTCCTATTTTTTGTGTTGTCATCATGTCCCTCTGGCCCCTTCATCTCTGTGTTCCGGTCCAGATGAATGACCGAAGGGCCAGCCTCACGGCCCTGACACACAGTCAGGACTTTAATGGTATTCTTAAGTCCCATTTGGAATCTAAGCTCACCCATCCAGTAAATTGAATTCATAATTCCACTGATGGCTGTGCCTCTTAACTATGTATTTTCCTTCTTCCACCAGGACCGCTGATAAAACGCTCGGAGACATCAAATGTAATGCACCCCATGCCCTGGTCACAAACAGGCGCACATGCACGCACATATCTGCACGTGCACATGCACACACACAAACACACAACAACACACACACTCACTCACTCACACATACACGCACGCACGCACGCACACATGTTCACACGTTTAAACCTGTTGGAACACGACTTTAAAAATACACTGAGCTGGGCTCTCACAGCTTTAATTGGACTACTCTCACCTCTGTTTTTCTCAGTGTGTGTGTGTGTGTCTCTCTCTGTCTTCCTATAACTCTCTGTCTTTCCCTCTCAACTCTATTTTTCTCTCTATCTATCTCTCTGTTTTTGTCCCTATTTCTCTCACACTTTTATTATTTATTTTTTTACTCTCTTAAGTTTTTTTTACAGTGGTCTTTGAGGGGACACGGAGATGATCGTGACTGTTATGCATTGTCTCTGGTTTCACTCTGTGGCGACTGAATAACATTGCCTGCGCTCGCTGCAAAAAACACCCTTTACTGAAAAATACATGGCTTCCAATAAGTGATGCTGCCTGATGCATCATGTTTTGCACGCACATGCACGGCCTGAAAGATCACCATGAGGTGCTGCAGGCCTCTCTCGCTCGATGTTTTGGTCAATGTAAGCAAAACAAACAAATATTAAATCCCATTCAAATGTTGGTATGGAAACCCATACACACATGATACCGCTAACATAGTAGAGGTGGATGTGCATTCAGTCCCATTCATGCGTACACAAACACACAAACACACACACACACACGACACACACAAACACATACACACACACACACACACACACACACACATACACACACACCACCCACACACACAAACACATACACACACAAACACACACACACACACACCCACACACACACATACACACACATCACCCACACACAGTTTTTTGTCCTCGTCCACTGTCTGTTATTACGATGTGACCAGCGGCTCCACCCACTGTTTGTCTGTCCTGCGAGTCCCTTCCTCCCCACAATAGAGCTGTCACAGCTGATGGAGCTTCAGCTCCTTCCGGATAGTGAAGACAGACATGAAAGTCAGAGACTGATCTCATTCATAAATTGCGAAAACACAAACATGAATATCATGGTCTCGAGAAGTAGCATAGGGCTCCAGGTGGGAATTGAACCTGGGCAGCTACAGCGTGCATTGCCAGCATGGTTACAGGCACACTAGCATGCTGAATCACTTCAAGAGATCATTTCTAAAATGATATTTATTTAATTCTGGCTGGGCCTGTGAGTGAAAGTATAAACAAATGATTCCAGGATCTATTATTTAGAGTTTCAAGCCGACTCTATGCTGCCTGGGAAAATACATTGATCATAAAATACATTCATCTCCTAGTGATGAAGGATAAACTAAACCACTAACATACTTTCAACGTTTCTAATACTGAGAACAGACACTGTTGATTGTATGCCAAAATTAAGAAGAAGTCCATCATCCTGATAATTCATACAGGGGGAGAATCTCACATTTACACGCATAGTGTAATTCTCAGCTTCTCCTACTCCCTTACTCACCCATTACTCAGACACTGGAAAAAAACAGCACGTTAGGGGCATGGAGGTAAAACCAAAGCAGCAGATTGCAGCTATTATTTCAAATAGACCATCCACCCACTTGTGCTTTCATCATGGATGGTGTTTTGCAAATGACACACTGGTACTGACGTCACTAGCCAGAATTGAACAGCTGATACCCAATGGATTGATCATTTCTGTGTTGAGCTGTGTTACACGCCCTTTGACTAAGGTAACATCTACCGATACAGAAGCATATTATGAGGTAGGTAATACTTCTGTCTAACTATATTCCTATTTCAAAGCAATTGAAATGCAGGACTCAAAAAGGTGGTTTGAATCTCCTTTCAGACTGGTAAGAACATGGAAAGACATTGTCCAGTAGTGAGAACTATCTTCAAGTTGCTCGATAGTACACAAGGCATGTGTAGCCTATTCTCAGTTAATCACAAGAGGCGCACACACTGCCATAGCTACTTAACATGTATAATGTATTATTCATCCACTGATAACCTCTTGTTTACACTCAACACAAAGTATGATAATGGTTCTAGTTCAGAAAATAATAATACGTTCATTTATATCAGGAATTGACTTTCACAAACCTACACAAGTGGGTGGCATATGACATGACAGAAAAAAAAATCAATTTTGTAATGTGCTACTCTGTCTATAATTATGGCGTAGGGACATTTTGCTGTCTTTAAATTAATGTCTCTTCGGAACCAATCTGTCCATGACAGGATCCATTTTGTTGTTTGAGCACTTTTTATGGCTGTGCCTAAAATGTGTTTGGAGTTATTATCTTTTCTTAGCTTGACAGAAAGATTTGAATTGTATTCATGTGGACATGAAGACACAACAAGGGCAAATGTTTAGGTTTCCCTTCAGCACTGCCATATAAAAGAAAAATAAATGCGATAAACACTTTAAAGTTCTGCATCAACTGTTAAACTGTAAAATTTGTTTGACAGTTTTAAATGAAAATTGCATAACAATTTTCACCCAAATGTTTATTTTCTTTTTATACGTATTTTATGAACATAAAATACAGCCATTAATGATGGCTTGGTTGAAAGCTAATTGGTTACTTTCAACAAAGATCTGTTATGACCAAGAACCAGTTGATCCGTCTCTTAACTTTTACTAATGGCAATTATTTCCCTGGTAACATTCTACTACGTTCTACAGCATATCTCAGAGAGAGTTGCCCTTTAAAGATCCCATGGCATGAAAATTTCATGGTTTTCTAACATTAATATGAGTTCCCCTAGCCTGACTATGGTCCCCCAGTAGCTAGAAATGGCGCTAGGTGTAAAATTAGCACTAGGTATCCTGTTTTGCCTTTGAAAAAACAAAGCTCAGACGCGTCGATTTGGAATTTTCCCCGTATGTCGTCATAAGGGGAAATGTTACCTCCCCTTCTCTGCTTTGTCCGGCCAGAGGGCTGTTGTACGCTTCTTTGTTATTTGGATAACCCTTCTGCTGTTGGTTTTATGGTGCATAACACGTCAGGTTCTCTGACGTCTCTGGTATTTCCGAGACTCGTAGTTGGGGTTATCTCAGCCATTGTTGAGAAAGAATTGGGGGGAAAGGAACTTTGGCTTTGACTCCATGAAGCACATGAGCCGCGACATGGAGGAGAAAGGGATTGTTGCCTGCGATTGTCTCCCGCCGGATCCCTGCTGCCCGCTGCCGCGAGGCACCGCCACCACAGGCCACCACCGCCGCGAGTCACGCTGCCCGCTTCCGAGGCGGTGGTGCCTTGTCAGCGGGCAGCGGGCCTCCGCCGGGAGACAATCACGGGCAACATCTCTTTCTCCTCCATGTAGCAGTTCAGTCTACTTCAGATTGATGTGGAAGTGGAAGAACCAGCGACATCGGAGAACCCGACGCAGTCGTTTGAGATTCATAATGTCGTCTCGAGGCACACACAGCTTTCGGCCGTGATTGTATGTATTATATGATGTGTTGTACACTTCTTTGTTATTTGGATAACCGTTCTGCTGTTGGTGTTATGGCGCATAACACGTTGGACTCTTGGTCTCTGGTATTTCCACAACGAGACTCGTAGTGGGGGTTATCTCAGCCATGGTTGAGAAGGAATTGGGGGAAAGGAACTTTGACTTTCACTCCCTGAAGTACATAAACCACGACAAGGAGGAGAAAGGGATTGTTGCCCGCGATCGTCTCCAGCCTGAGCCCTCTGCCCACTGTTTGCCGCCGCGAGGCACCACGCCGTGAAGCACCACTGCCGTGAGGCACCACCGCCGCGAGGCACCACCGCCGCAAGGCACCACCGCCGCAAGGTGCGCTGCCCGCTTCCGAGGAGGTTGTGCCTCGTCAGCGGGCAGTAGCGGTTCAGTCTACTTCAGATTGATGTGGAAGTGGAAGAACCAGAGACGTCGGAGAACCCGACGCAGTCGTTTGAGGTTCATAATATCGTCTGGAGGCGCACACAGCTTTTGGCCGTGATAATATATATTATATGATATATATATATGTATAATATGATACTATTTAGATATAGAGCTCCAGGACTCCCGCCAGAGCACCCAGAGTTTTTTAGAATATTTACAGAACAAGGCCAATAGTATAGCATAGTACCATGGTCCCAAGCTGCTCAGGGCCACACCCCCACCCTCCTCCTTGACCCGCCTCTCTCCTCCTCATTTCCATTAAAGCGACAGACACCGAAAAGGCGCGTTTGGGGAAAGCTCAATGTGCGACTGGCTTCTAGTGGCTGTAATTCTGCGCCACGGCTGAATTTCGGGAACGTCTTCAAATACTGCATTAGGGGCCCACTAATACCTATATTAAAGCATCCATGAAGTAGCATGCCATGGGACCTTTAAGTTGCATTATAAAATTACATCAATCAATGATCTGCCTTCTAAACTTAGATCAATTTACTATTTTCTTCTTACACCTTAGTAAAACAATCAAACATTTCTGAATCTCTGATATGTGAACCTTAGTCGTAGTTAAAGAATTTGTCCAGATAGAATGCCTATGGGTTTACTTAAGTGGATTTTTATCAAACTTTCACAACATGTTTTCAATGGTGCTTTTTTGTGGTTATGCAGGATGTATGTAGTCTTAAACACAACTGAAGAAATCATCAAACTAGCAACTAAGCATAACATTTAATAATAATCTGGACAACAATAATTAATCACATAATATTTGACAGAAGGAAAAATTTGTAAAAGTAGCATTGCGTCGTAAGATTTCAGTAATTTATCAGTAATGGTATTTCTGCCAACAACATATTACTTACATGCGTCAAATATCCATACAAATTTATCACATATTATCAGGTTAAAACAAAGATGTTTTACTCAATTACATATTGTTGTTTGGCAGTTGTGATTCTCTTCTGAACTTCTTTTTCAACTACTGTGACTGGTACTGGTTGAATGACAAACACTGAACTTTTTACATCCATTATCCTTTGACTGTACTGTTAAACCATTGTTATTATTTTCAATAACTATTTTGTGAATCTTCAGCTTGTCAACAAGCATCCTGGCCAGGCTAAGAGAGGCTGGTGAAAGGAGGCAGTGGCTCAGAGGGGAACAGGATGTCACAGTGATTACCTGGAACACCCAATAGAGCTTCACGCTATACATATCTCAAATTCAAAACCGAGGCACTTATTGTAGCGCTGTAGTCATATTTGCATTGTTCCCCCAAAGGTTTCGCGGTAAAAAAGAATTAGGAGTTTGGCCTTCATATACAAATCAGATGTTTAACCGCAACCAGTCCCCCCTAGCCACACACACACACACACGCACACACACACATACAAAATCGTATACGCTACAGCACATAAACAAAAGCATTGCTTACACTTGCAACAACAGCTTCAGTTATGAAAGGTTATGGGTGTTCTGCATAAAAAACTCTTTCTCATCTCGCCAACACACATACGTCACATGTGTGTTGGCTAAATCCACACTCACATAGACATAGACATACACAAAGGCATGCACACACGCAAACACACACACACACTACGAAGTGAAACCAATAAATATACATTTTTCAATGTCATATCCTCAAACATTCTCCACAATAGAAATACAAAGTTTCATACATTCGGAAGCAGCACATTAGGAACCCTCCTCCTCTGTGGGGTAGGGGAGCCACGACCAGAGACACCGGGCGGACGCTGTGAGTTTGTCTCCGGGCAGTGCCTCTGGTGAAGGGATCACAGGCCCCCGAGCTGGCCGGTGCGGGGGGCAGGCCGGTGGTCCTGTCCCCTCTCTTCCAGACACAGCAGCTCGTGGGTGATGGTGCTGGAGGTGGTGGTGGTGGTGATGCCGGTGCCAGCGTTGCCCCGCCCCTCGGCGTAGGCCACCACCAAGCGGCGCTTCTCCCGGGGGACGGCGGCGGACACAGGGGGCCCCGTTGCGTCGGCCCTGAGGTAACACGCCGTCCAGGGGCCACCGTCAGTGGTGCCGGGGGGTGGGGCTAGGGGCGGGGCTGGGGCAGTGGCTAGGTTGTTGCCTTGTTGTTGTTGTTGTTGTTGTTGTTGTTGTTGTTGTTGTTGTTGTTGGAGGGGGTCTTGGAGGGTGCTCTTGGGGTGCGGTGTGTGGCTGTGGGTGTGGCGGTACTCCTCGTCGATGTCCTTCCCCAGCTTCCACCTCTTCCACTTCTTCAGCATCTCTGACTGCACCTGGGGATGGGGGGGGGGGGGGGGGGGGGGCATGAAGACAGAAGGACAAGATGTGCACGATTGATACGAGGAGGATTGTGCGTGTCCGAGTGTGCATGTGTGTGTGGGTTCCCTGTTCATTTGTGTGTGTGTGTGTGGTTGGTGTTATTTGTGTTGGGTGCAATTGGGGGGAGGGTGAGGGTCTTGACACGTGATAGAAGTCAAATGAGGCCTTGAAAAAATGCTTTGATGGAGTTTGGTTGAAAAGAAAGAAACACTTTTATTTTGTATCCTGTAGAAAGTGGATTGGTTGGATGTTTCACTCATGGCGAACTTCATTTAAGTGGAACATAACACAAAGAAATGAAAGGTGTTAAAGACCTGTAGTGAGCAAATGTACATCTTCTCCTGTTTCGAAAACTGGGAATAGAAGGCTGTGACGTTAGCTCACCTCTTTGTTGACAAAACAGTACAAGATGGCCACCAGCAGCCCCTAAAGAGGACGAAACAAGCAGACCATCACATGCGTTCAAATACAAAGACTCCAATACTTAGGGAAAACTGTGAGCTTGAACCCTGACCTGGAAAGAGTTGAACAGGAGGTCACAGAAGAGGCGTATGAGGCGCAGCATGGAGCCCTTGGGGACTGACTCGTCGATGACGAAGGTGAAGAGGATGGCGTGGATGCCCAGCAGGGGGATCAGGGTGAGAGTAGACTTTGCCAGTCTGGTCAGACAAATTTGGCAAATGAATGCGCGAACTATTGCCTGATAGGGTTGCTTTCGTTCCCATCTAAACTTGATAAGAGATCTGTCAATAGCCGTTTCAGTTAGTTGATGGTGCTTTGTTTCCTGTTTTACCTGAACTTGTAGTCTGTGTATCTCATCTGATGAGCCTTGAGTTTGGACATCAAGATTTGGATAATCCGGATGAAAATAAAGAAATTGATCTGGAGGGAGATTGAGGATAGGAGGTCAACACAACGTACATAGACAGAAAGAACAGAAAGAGACTGGACGTTTTGGTTTCTGCTCTTATATATATTCAATATTCTATTACTGTGAACCAGTTATACTTGCAGGTATGTGTTTTAGGCACTGTCAAATATTAAAGGTGACATATACCACCAAGTGTGAGTGAGATAAGCTGTTACAAGCCGTTTTGAAGATCTGCCTCTTCTGACATCACAAGTGGGCGTGTCCTCCTAGATGTATGCTGGATAGATCAGTCTACCAGCCTACCAAGCGGAGTGTAGCAAACGTTGCTCATCTAGCAGTCATACATCATAGGTGGACACGCCCACCTATGATGTCAGAAGAGGCTAATCACATTCACACCTGGTGGACTAATATGTCACCTTTAAAACGCTGGAACTCGAAGCATGGAGCTGGGTGGGGGGTTTGGATTAAGTGGGAGGGTCACACAGGATCGTCATTGAAAAACACGTTTCCACATATCATATCCAGATCAAAACAAAGCTGATGAGCTGTTTTGCTCCGTCTTTCTTAGAGTTACAGACACTCTCTCTGCCAGTCTTGGAGTTTTTGTTTAAGGCAAAATACGAACATAATGAAAGCTGAGTGTAAAGTGTGTGTTGACGATGGATGGTTTAAGCAGCCTCACATGGCCCTGGGACTCTGGGGCTGGGTGAGGCTGTCCTGCATTGCGCAATCAATGTGCATAGCTTGAACCAGCACTCACCACACACACACACTTGGAGTGATCTCCTACATGGGAGTATGGATCACCATCCTCATATATCATTGTCTGCAAACTCTAATCTATGTCCTTGTCTTTGGGGAGCCCAGTAAAAGCCATCTAGGTGGCGTGTAGCATGGACATAGGGAAACTGATATAGCAAACCTGATATATTACATTTTCATTTAAAATACATCATGAGGAGATTTTGACGTTTTATAATTGTAAATTCTACTGGATAAAAACCCTTTGATACACACGCTACTATGAATTGTTGCAAAACTCATAAAAAAAATAAAATAATAATTAGCGTGTTAATAACACGTTAACGCAATCTTGTTTTATAATCTTATGCGATTAGTAAAAATTGACGCATTAACGCACATTCTCTTTGCGATCACTTTGTCTAGTTTTTGCTTATTAAGTACATTTGGTATGAATGATAACATGTCATTCCATTTAAAAAACGTATGACAGCCCTAAAATATATATATATATATTTGGCCGGCAAATTATTTGCCTTATATGTATAAAGTCAAAATCTAGGACACAAACATATATTAATCAACTTTGCGCACAACTATTCCATTGGTTTTACAGGCATTTCTCATGATGCATACCAATGATCTATATGGACCGGCCATGGAATAGAATACGCTCAGAGACAGAGAGCCACACCTACCAGATATGCAAACAGAATGGGGCAGCGTATTATCCACCAGTAGCCCATATTGATATTCCTCTCCCAGCACCTACAACACACACACACACACACACACACACACACACACACACACACACACACACACACACAATTGCTATTTGAGTTTCATCACAAGTCTTATATGTTACAAATGATGCTCAGACACTGGGAGTGTCTAAAAGCTTTCAGGGGAATGAAGAGGTATGATCAGAGGAAAAAAAAAACGGAACAGAATCCTTAAGGAATGAATAATAAAGAACTCCACAGATGGGCCAAATACATACATAAATACAAATAGACCCCTCATCCATTATGGAGTAAGTAAAGTCAATGGGTGGAGCAGAAAGCAATAAAGAGCTATGAATATATATGAAGAAATAAATGATTAAATATACACATAATTAAGGGTGAAGAAATGAAGAAATGATGACCTTTAATCAAACAAAAATAAATTATCATTCTATTTTTCATGTTGTTCTCTCAGAGAGAGAAAGAGAGAGAGAGAGAGAGAGGGAGAGAGAGAGAGGGAGAGAGAGAGAGAGAATGCTCACAACTTACTCCTCATTCTCATACAAATATTTCACCGTCGCCCACGGCAACACAAATACGAGGGGCGCACCTGGAAACAAGAAATCACAGCATGTGAGCAAACCTTTAAATGGCACACTGTGACACATTATGCAAGTGAACACGCGGTCCACTGTGATGCGGACACTCAGGCGGCGTTACCCCAGCCGATAGCCAGATAGATGTAGAAGTAGTTCCTCTCGCTGAACACGGTGGTCACCAGCAGGCTGTGGAGGTAGAGTCCCTCCACCAGCAGCCAGTAGTTGTTGGCCATCACACTGTACTGCATCATCACCACAGCACTGCGGCACCAGACCACCACCTGGCACACACACACACACAGCACAGGTGCACACAAGGCTACATCATTTGAGGACCATGCAGTACACACACATGTAAGGATATGCATGGATGTACACACACAAACACACACACATAAGGATACACGCACACTCCACACTCACACACACACACAAGGATATACAGACACAGACACACAAACACACATATACAAGGATTTACACACACAAACACACGCATAAGTTTACACACACACACACAAACACACACACGGGCGCACACACACACACACACAAAGTATATAAACACACACACGCACGCATAAACGCACCAAAGTGCGCACACACACATGCGCACACACACGCACACACACACACATACTAGCTTGCATGGGTACAAACACACACACACACACACACCTACTCATGGATACACAGAGTGCTACTCTGATGTTACATTTATGCCTCCAGTTATCTGCCCTAAGCAGGGGTGTGTCCAGAGAAGGGAGGGGGGACCAGGGTGGCACATGTGTGTTTGTGTGTGTGTGTGTCTGTGTGTGTGTGTGTGTGTGTGTGTGTGTGTGTGTGTATGTGTGTGTGTGTGTGTGTGTGGGCTGACCGGCACGCGGGCCCATGCATCTGGCTGGCGATGGGTGGCACTCCGGGGGTGTGAGGCGAGGACCAGAGTGTCCAGCAGAGCGTCTTTGAGCAGGATGGACGCCGCTCTCAGGATAAAGGAGGAGAAGAGGTTCACGTGAATGTTGTTCCTTATACAGTGCAGCTTCCTGGGGGGAGGGAACGAGAGGCCCTAAGTACTCCCTCAGGTTAAAGAGGTCAACACTCGTCTGACCCCGACGCCGCCTTGACCCTTGTCCCTTGACCCCTAGACACTGAGGGAACGTATCCATGATGGCCGTCAGTGTTGCAAAGTAGGAGGGGTGGGGGGGGGGTGGGGGTTGCCATGGAGGCACACCACTGCGACGTCACCGTCGGTTTGTGATCTTGTGTTGAAGGCCGTGAGATTCAAACGAAACAATGGTGCGAGTCGCCATGGTAACAATCACAAATCGAACTGCCTCCGTGATTGGTGGGGCTGAGAGGACTGTTTGAGGGAGGAAACTTTAAGGGATCAGTGAGCCCAGCCAGCAGGCCTTACTCTGACACTGATCATGGATAAGCCCATCAATTAGTTATCAATTAGTCAGTCAGTTTGTAAGTTGGTTGGTCTGTCCGTTGTTCAATCAGTCAGTCAGTCGATTTGTTAGTTGGTTGATCAGCCTTCGGTCAGTCGGTCAGTCAGTAGGTCAGTCAGTCACTTGTTCAGTCAGTAAGTCAGTCGGTCAGTCATTCAGTCACTTGTTCAGTCAGTCATTCAGTAAATCAGTCATTTGGTTGGTCAGGCATTCAGTAAGTCTTTCTGTCAGTCATACAATCGGTCAGTCAGTCAGTCAGTCAGTCAGTCAGTCTGTCTGTCCTTCCTGAAGGTGTGTTACCTGAATGTGATGAGTATTCCCAGGGCCAGTATGAGGGCCCCCAGAGACAGGGAGTACCCCACGGTGTACATGACCCGGAACTGGCCCAGGATGCGTCCATACTGCTGCTGCAGGGCACACAGCGCACACACATCCTCACTAAATAATACCACACAATCAATCAAAGGTGCGGGAGGGAAGATTGAGGGGATACAAGTTATGAGTTAATCGTTAAGAAAGGGCACCGCCATGTATCAGCAATCAGTCTGTTTAGAGAAAATACATCTTGCCTGTCAATCCCAGGTTTGTGAATTGCAAAACGTCTCATTTGTTGAAGGCATTGAAGAAGGGAAGGAGCAGAGAGGGAGGGAACTTTTTTGGGTGGTTCTTTTTTTTTTCTTCCTCGTCTTTACCACGACAGAATCGTACTTACAGCCAGCAGCTTTAAAGCATACCTTGGTAGTCTGTAGCTCAGTTGGCAAAGCGTGACAAGAACTCTGGATTATATATATCCAATTATCTGCAATGATTCCATTTTATTTACCCCACTTCATACATTTGATGTTAAACAACTCACGCGCGAGCCACCTGTTTCCGCCTGGGAGTGGTACAGTACAGTGGACATTAGTATATCTCAACATAACAAGGACAATTCCAGAGGAACACAGCGCTCACCTGAGCCGGGTCGTCCTCGCACTCGCTGGTGTTCTTTGGTGACCAGTGACCATCAGCACCGCAAGCCCGGTACACCAGACCCTGCTGAACTGTCCACACAGACTCAAATGATCAATCAAGCACACAAACACACACACACGCAAATGCATATACAGTACACACAAATACACACACACGCATACCAAACACGCACACACATACAGACACAGAAACACTTTCACACACCCACTCGGACACACACACACACACATATACCAAACACACATAGACACACAAACACACACATGCGCACAAACACACATGGCCACACACAAACACCTACACCTGCACAAACATACACATGCGTGCATTTTGGCTTCTGGAGATATCCTACTTCAAGGACTACTTTTGTTTTACCTATTTCCATATTTGATATGAGTAATCATTCCATTCCTCTTTGTCAGGCTTCTCGTTAGACACTTTAGACCACAAACTCGCTCTGCATAATTTTTCCAACTGTATCTACCTCTCCTGCCTCACACACACCCAACACCTGTTCACATGATCAAACCATACACCCCGATACATCCCCTACGCTCCAGAACTGCCAAACGGCATTTAACTCCCTCATTACAGGGTGCCCCCAGCCCCATCTCTCCTGGCTCCACAATGTTGGACCGAGCTTCCCACTGACAACCGTAAAGCAGAGACCCTCCCCTTCCCCCGCGGACTGAAAACTCATTTGATCAGACTGCATCTTGGTCCATGATAGTTCTTCATCTATTGAACCATCTCTAGCTCTTGTTTTTTTAAATCTTGTAGCGGTTTGCTTATTTCATTAATTTTATGTGCTCGCATGATTCTTGCCATTTCTGGGTCGTGTCTCCAGGATTTAATGCACTTATCGTAATCTGCTTTGGTAAAACAAAAGTGACGTAAATGTTATGCGTTGTAATTGATTATCATTGTACTATTTTGCTCTCTATCAAGGGCAACATTTTATCACACACATACATACACACACACAGAAACACACACACACACACACACACACACACACACACACACACACAAACTCACTCACACACACAAACTGGGCACAAGACAGACCTTGGCTGAACCAGGGGAGGAACCATGGGCAGGATATGTTGACAGCGGTTCCAGGGACACCATCGGGCCAGCAGGCATACTGGTCGAAGGTCCTGTTACAGACCAGCTCTGCAGGACACAACAGCCCTTTCTGTCAGGGGAGCTTACCGTCACGGGTGAATATGGGAGGGAAAACAGGGAGCCGGCCATTATTGGGAAATAAACCCCTTTGGTTGATATTAAAACAAAAAAGAATTGTATTGATTGCAAAAAATGGTATTGTAGATTCTATAATTGGAACTACGTCCATAGCAACGATTTGTGATGCTGCTTTTGTTTATAGTAGCAGTCTGCTATTTTTCTATAAAACGACCTGGCGAAATTTACTTTTCTTTTTTGAGAATTCATAAAAGCTGTGCAATAAAGATACATGAGTATGAGGTTTAAACGAGGGCACCACTTTAGGATAACTGCAAATTGTATGCATTAATAAAGCAGTATAAATAGTGAACCGTTACCAGAGGCCGGGGGAGTGGTGCCCAGGTGGTCCAGACACTGGTTCCTGTAGATCGCCCATCTCTCCTTCAACACTTCCAGGGAGTTGGCGCAGGAGACCTACCGAGTGGGTGCATCTTGGTCATCGCCATCATCATTGATGATGGTCATCATAGTCATCATGAAGTGATCATGAAGAACAAGGCTCTAATGCTCAATCGGAGCTGAACAAGCACAGACCGTGAGGTACGGCGCTACTGGTGGCTGAATCAGCTCATGAACAAAGAGCTGGTGGTTGAAACACTAAAATTTTGATTTCAAAAGCCACGATTCCTTTGGTCGTGGGCGAACGGTTGGCAACAAAGAAAAACTGGTCAGTCCAGACTAACAAAAGTGAGCACAGAAACTGTGTACTGGTTAGTGAGAGAGAGAGAGAGAGAGAGAGAGAGAGAGAGACTCTACCTGTACGATGCTGCAGAGTGTAAGCAGGACCAATTGCACAGACACCTGGGACATCCCACAGGTGGGAGGGGAGGGGACCTGGGGCGGTGCAGAGGGGCGGCTATCAGCTCATCAGAGGGTCTCAGCCCCGTCGCACTGTTTGGACTACAAGCAACAGGGTGTGTTGGTGTGAGAGAGAGAGAGAGAGAGAGAGAGACTATTTAATGGAAATTAAGTTTTAAACAGAACAGTTAGAAGTAGACATAGTTACTGAAACATATTATCTCTCTCACACACACACACACACACACACACACACACACACACACACGCATGCACGCACACACACACACACACACACACACAAACACTCTCCAATGTAACTCGATGAGATACATTTGAGCCATTTGATTGCCATGACCTTCTTTATATATTCAGAAACTTGTAAAATACTCTCAGTGCTCCGCCCTCATTCCCTCCTTCATTGTTGCTGTAAACACGGTGCATTAAGCAGCTATCAACACCACCACATCGCCGGATCTCATTTGATCATTTTTGCTTTGGTCATTTCATAAGATATCCGTTTCATTGATACAGTGTTTGTTACCCATAACCACTGGCATGTTCCATGTTCACGTCTGTTTGCCTGTTTGTGTTGGTTGGTGACATTGTGTCTGTGTGTGAGGGGGCGGGTTGACCCTCTAGATGAGGGCTCTTCTGCAGCGATGTTGGAGAACATAAAGGAATCTGAAACGTTTCTGCAAAAAACACCTTTACTGTGAAAACATTTTTGGCTAAAACGTTTCAAATCCCATTCTGTTCCAGTGTGGTCTGTTCCAGAGCATCTTCACTTCTTTGTGCCCATATACATGTGTGTGTCTGTGTGCGTGCGCATGTGTGTGTTCGATTTCCTCCCATTACAAGATTGTGCATTAACCAGCACTGGGAAGCTAATGATCATTGCTGAGTGTTGAAGATCAATTGAATCTCCCGGTGTTGAGAAGTTATATCCTCTCTGTCCTTATACCGTTGCCCCCCCCCCCTTGCTGAGCAGCAGGGGGGAAAAGAGATGAGAAAATGTAATAAACACATAATCACACAGCTTTCTAGCAAACAATCTAGCCTGAGGAGAAAGTAAGTCTCTCTTGGCCTACCTATTTCGTTGCATGCAGTGCTAATTATCACTGAACAGAACCTAACCTAATGCTAGTGCTTTAACCTACCTTTAACTTGATGCTAGTGCGCTCACCTACCTTTAGTCTGACACTAGTGCACTAACCTACATTTAAACTGATGCTAGTGCACTAACCTACCTTTAACCTAACGCTTTTGTGCCATCTACCTTAAACATGAGCTAGTGCGCTGACCTTGCTAACCTACCTTTAACCTACCTTTACCCTAACGCCCCTGAGCCAATCCAGCTTTAACCTGATACTGATGCGCCATCTACCTTAAACATGAGGCTAGTATATGCTAACCACGTTGGCAATACGCCTCCAGGTTCGATTCCACCCAGACGTCCGTCGGCGCCGGTCCTCCCCGCTCTCTTTAAACCTTCCTTCCTGTCAGTCATCACTGCCCTGATTATACATATACAAATATATAATATACACAATTATATGACTACACAGAAATCATGATATATACACAAAAAACGAATGGGGTCAATAACCATCAGGGCCTGACCAGTCATGATCAGGGTTGTGCACAATGGATCCTGATTTCCCCAGAGAATCCTGATTTTGAAAAATGAGCCAACAATGAAATAACAAATGCAGCGTAATGATGGTAAATAATTTAAATGTCTGAAGCTGAACTCATATAGGTGGATAATGAAAAGAGGGGACGGTGAAAAATGACAACTCATATGGCCTGTATTACTCAATACAGAGCAGGCTGTTTGCAGGTTTTGTTATCATCCCTATCTCCTTTCAATAATATCGCCAACTTTTCGTGCCCCACACAGCAGATGTGTCTAAAATCTATATCTGAAAGAATTATTTTTAAACACAAATACTTCCCCTAGATTGAAATGCAAATCAATCACCCAGCCTGCCACCATTATTTTTCCTATCCGACCAATTAAGCACTAATGTGTTGATGCCCCCCCACCCAGCATCCCCCTGTTGGCGTCATAATGGAATTTCAATCATTGAAAGTATTGCATGTCATTTAGGCTGATGATCACGCCGGCGTGTGAAGATGATGTGGGCGATAGCAGTGAGATGAGTGTTTCACTGCAATAGAGATAATGATAATGAGGACGGCTGTAATAATTATGTTATCTCTGCCTCAATGAAGTGCCCTGGCACACCTTGTGTGGCAAGGCGCACCCATGCTTTTTTCAATGCCTGCTTTGTCCATTCATTTTCAACCCTTTTTTATATTTTCTTTCTTTCATTTATTTATTCTTTCTTTCTTCAGTCTTCCTTTCAGACTTTTTTTTTTCTCTTTTATTTTTTTACCTTGGCTCTTTTTAATTTAAATTTGTTCTAATATACAGCTGAACTCCCTCGGATTCTGTGTGTGTGTGTGTGTGTGTGTGTGTGTGTGTGTGTGTGTGTGTGTGTGTGTGTGTGTGTGTGTGTGTGTGTGTGTGTGTGTGTGTGTCAAGGAAGGATTAACATGACCACGGGCCCTGGACACAAACCAGCCATGGACCCCTACCAACAAGCAAATACACGCACTAGCACACCGAATTTGGTCGCATATTATAACTCATGCAATCCACAATCACACACATTATAATGCAGCACGCAGCCAGGAGAGAGAGAGAGAGAGAGAGAGAGAGAGAGAGAGAG